>NC_081421.1:68020614-68257614 GCF_949786415.1 Peromyscus eremicus
AAATCACTGTGATTAAGAAGAAACCTGCACACCTATAATCCTAGCACTGGGGAGGCAGATGCAGGCAAATCTCTTGAGTTTGAGGCCAGCTTGGTCTACATAGTGAGTTCCAGGAAAACCAGATCTATGTAGAGAGACCCTGTCTCAAAACAACAACAAAAAGTGTTTCCTTGGGGTCAGCACACACAAGCTGTGTTCCAGGGTGGTCCAAAGCTGCATCTTACACTAGCAGTCAAACCTGGTAATGTGTAGGTTCCGCAGGGTTACTGGTTTTGAAGACATGAAGGAGTCATAGAGAGCATCTGGGACGTGGCACTGTGTAGCAGGGTCAGAGTCAATGGAGAGTTCAGGTGAGGCTCTTAGTGAAGGTGCAGTCCAGCTGTAATGGAGACCCCAGCATACTGGAGATGCCAGGACCACAGGATGACTGCCAAGGACAGAAGCAGCTGTGGGGTGGAGCTGTGTGTGTTGTGGAAAGCAGAGCCAGAGAGGTGCTGCTAAGATCCTTCAGAGGCCAGAGGATTGTGCATGGGTCCCAGATGTCAAGCACTGAACCTTCTACACTGGTCAGCTTTGGTTTTGCTTGATCTGATTATAACTGTGCCCTGCTTCTTCCATCTTGGAGTAAGAAAGTACGTAACTTATTTTTATTTTACAGAAGACCACAGTTAAGAGGTTTCGGAATTTTAGGGAAACTGGATATTTTAGAGAAATTATGGATATTTCAGGAAAACTGGATTTTTGTTGTCGTTGTTTTGGTTTTTCAAGACAGGGTTTCTCTGTGTAGCCCTGGCTGTCCTGGAACTCACTCTGTAGACCAGGCTGGCCTCAAACTCAGATATTAACCTGCCTCTGACTCCTGAGTGTTGGGTTTAAAGGCGTGCACCACCACCACCACCACCCGGCTGAAACTGGATGTTTTAAAGAAACTGAAAATGCAAAGACTGTGGAGTGTTTAAAAGCTGTAATGTTTCATATTGTGATGCTGATACTAATATGAAATCTTCAGGATGATCAAGAAAGGAAAGGTCTTAGTAAATGATGTGTTTGTGTGTCAAACTGACAAGGTGTGGTCAACTGTCCTGGCTAGTTTATTGTCAAATTGACACAAACTTAGATATATCTGGGGAAAGGGAATCTTAATTGGGAAAATGTCTCCATAAAACTGGCCTAAGGCAAGTCTATGGGGCATTGTTTTGTTTTTAAGGGGCAGGATATGTGTAGCACATGTCTTTAATTCCAGCACTCAGAAGGCAGAGGCATAGGGATCTCTAACTTCAAGGCCACCCTGGCTACATACCAATTTCCAGGTCAGCTAGGGCTACACAGTGAGACCCTATCTCCAAAACTAACAAATAAATGAATAAATAAATTTCCAAAAGAGAACTAAGAACAACACAGTACTTATCATCTTATCTCTCAAATTAACCCTGAGCCAAGAGGGTCTCTGTGTAGCAAGAAAAAGATAAGTAGGAGGCCCCAGCTATTTCCATAGATAACCTGGAACACTTGCTGGTAAACGATTGTAACCAACACAGGCCCTGGGCCCAGTTACTATTACCACTGTTCGTTACTGTAATTAAATTGTACTCACCCATCCCCCCCAGCTCCTACTGCCATCCTGAGACTTCTACACCAGGGCCTTAT
This sequence comes from Peromyscus eremicus, assembly GCF_949786415.1. Taxonomy (NCBI): domain Eukaryota; kingdom Metazoa; phylum Chordata; class Mammalia; order Rodentia; family Cricetidae; genus Peromyscus; species Peromyscus eremicus. The sequence continues at coordinate 68,022,262 of NC_081421.1, forward strand.
GAAGCAGCAAAAGACAGCTTAATGGGTCCAGCCCTATGAACCCCTGCGTGGCTTCATTCACCTTGCCACAGGCCCTAGATGTCAACCTTCCCTCTGCTCCACTAAGTAGATATTAAAGTGAGTCAGTGAGAAGCTTTGAAAATTCACTCATGCAGACATTGACGGGTACCCCATCTAGACTCACTGGTACCACATGGTGCCCATGTAGCAGTAGATATTGATACATTTTCTGCTCTGCTAGCAGTCATGCTGTGGGTATGCATACTTATCTAAACTTACCAACATGGCCATCCCCTGACATGGCCCTTAAAAATATGATGATAACACACCTCTGCTAATGTACCAGATGCATCTCACCTATATTCTACAGTTCTTCTAGGGTAAAGCCATCTCCATGCAACCCACAGAAACTGATAGGCACACTCTATGCCTAAACCAACCTGCCCAAAAGAGCTGCATTCCGGCTTGAATTACAATCATATAACTTACACAACACTAAAACATTCAGACACCACCAAAGCTGATTACACTTGTAGAAGCTACACAGAAACTACACATTAAAACACTCACCCCTAACCAATGTCAATGCAACCTATTAAAATGATAGTGCAGGACACAATGCCAGGAAAATTCTTCCCATTTTCTTAATGAAAACCACCCTGTAAAATTGATACAGGCAGGGCTGGCAAGATGGCTCTGTGGGTAAAACATTGAGCATACAAGCCTGATGACCTAAATTTGATTCCCAATCCCATGGTGGAAGGAAGAATAGACTCCTGGAAGTTGTCCTCTGACAAACACACCTCTGACAAGTCGCCACTACAAGCACACCGTGGTACATACCACACTCACACATGTATCACACACTACACGATATTTTTTTATTTAAATTGGTACAAGCAATGATGTGCCAAATGAATAAACAACGCAGAAACCCAAGAAGCATGAAAAATATAGCACCATGACATCGTATCTCCAAAGGAACACAGTAACTCTCCAGCAGACCACAAATGAAAAGAAATTAGCAAAAATGTCTAAAAGGAGATTCAAAGGATGAATTCTTTTCCTCAACTAATACTTTAAACAGGGGTGTGTGTATGTGTGCACACACGCATGCATGGTCAGAAGACAACTTAAAGTGGGTTCTTTCCTACTATGTGAGTTCTGGGGCATTATTGGGCTTGGCAGCAAGTACCTTTCCCTGCTGAGCCATCTGACCAACCCCCAGCCCCAACTAATTTTAAGATAACAATTATTGGGCTAGAGAGATGGCTCAGCAGTTAAGAACACTGGTTTTTGCAGAAGACCCAGGTTCGATTCCCATCACCCTCAGGGGGACTCACAACCATCTATAACTCCCGTTCCAGGGAATCTGATGCCCTCTTCTGGTGTCTTTGGACACCAGCCATCCATATGGTACATATACAGTCATATAGACTAAACTCTCATGCACATATAATTGAGAAAGAAGGAGGGAGAAGGAGAGGAAGAGAGAGAGAGAAACCCTAGTCAATAAAAGAGCTGATGGAAAATTTTCAAATCTTAGGAAAGATAATTCAAATTTAGTAGATTTCAGCAATAAAAGGTCTTCTCTGAGGCACCTTATGGTCACATGTCAGAACAAGACAAAGAGCCAGGTGTGTGGAGCAGGCCTGTAATCCCAACACTTGGGAGGTAGAGGAGGAGAACAAGGAGTTCAGCATCATCCTCAGCTATATATTGAGTCTGAGGCCAGCCTGAGCTACATAAACCCTGCCTCAAAAAAAGGAAAACCACAGCTCTGCTCCCAGACTGTTGAGGAACGTGAGCCTCACGCCCTTGCCACCACACCTTCCCCCCCATGGTGCACTGCATCACCTTCTGCACTATGAGTCGAAATTAACCCCTTCTCTTTTTAAAGACAACGATGGGAAAACCAAACAATTCCCAACCCCATACACATTTTTAAAATAAAAGTCAAATCATGAATGAGAAAATCATTGCACTAACATCAGATTCTCAGTAGAAACTTTTCATACGCCAAGGAAGGGATGATATTTTTAAAGTCCAGAAGGAAAAAATTGCCAACCAAATATACCAGTAAAGCTTTTCATCAAGAAAAGAAAAAAGAAAGAAAGGAAGGAAGGGAAGGAAGGAAGGAAGAAAATGAAGTCTTTCCAAGAGAAGTAAAAAAACTGAAGAAATTCATTACCACCATGCTTAAAGGAGTCCTCCACAAAGAAAAAAAAAAAAAAGCCCACAACAACAACAAAAAACCTGAAGAAATTCATTACCGCCATACTTAAAGGCATCCTCCATTGGGGGAAAAAATGATGATCATCATGAAAACACAAAACTAACAGAATATATACACAAAAAGAGAAAACAATGAAATCTTATTAATACAGAAACTCAAACCACAAAAATGAACAAGGAAAAATATACAAAATTACTAGACTATTAAATGACAAGAGTACATTTTTACTTATCAGTAATCTTGAAAGGGTACACCTCTTTGATCCCAGCACTCAGGAGGTAGAGGCAGGCGAATCCCTATGAGTATGAGGCCAGCCTGGTCCATAAAGTAAATTCCAGGACAGCCAAGGACACACAGAGAAACCCTATCTAGTTAAAAAAATAAAATAAAATAAAATAAAAGATATAGACTGAATGAATTAAAACAGGACCAACACTATGCTACCTTAATAAATTCACTTTACCAAGTAAACACAAAGATCAAAAGTAATGGATGGAAAAATAAAGAAAATAAAAGCAAGCAATAGTAGCTATTCTTACATAAAAATAGGTTTTATGTGAAAGACAACCAAAACTGTATGAGACAAAAGGCATCAATATATAATGGTAAAGGGACAAATTCAATAAGAAATAAGGACTGCAAATATATATATACTCCCAAAGCATCCAATTATCTAAGCAAATATTATTATAACTAAAAGGAGGGGACTCTAATGCACTAACAGCTAGAAACTTGACACCACACTTTCATTACTGGGCAACCATGCAGACCTCTCCAAAATATCAACAACCTATTCTAAGGACTAAAAGCACCCAAAAAAACATTTATACAACATTCAATCTAAGAGTTATGGAATACACACACATTCTTTTCATCATCAAATAGGATTCTATGGAACTGACTGTATGTTAGACTACAAATCAAGTTTCAACAAAGTCAAAGAAATTATAATCAAAACCTGTTTTTCCAATACCTCTCTGTCTCTCTCTATCTCTCTCTGTCTCTCTCTCTGTCTCTCTCTGTCTCTCTCTCTCTCTCTCTCTCTCTCTCTCTCACATACACATACACACACACACACACACACACACACACACACACACACACACACACACGCGTGCGCGCGCACGCGCAAGAAATCAACATGAAAGCCTTTATGGAAACCCACTATTTTGTAAGCTAATTAAAAGTATAATTTAAAAAGACATGAATTATTAATGAAACCTCAATGTGAGGCATGGAATGCCTCCCTGTAAATTATTAGTCAGGGACGCTCCAGAGGCCCCCCCAAAACACAGGCTACTACATTGCTCCTGCTTGCCCATCAAAACTAGGTGATCAAACTCTATTGCTGCAGATACAACACACTTAGGTTGTGGACATAGAGAAATCAAGCTGGAACTGACTTGAAAACTTCCTGGCTAGCTTTCACAGTTTGAAAGGGCCCTCTGCAGGCTCCTGGGGGAGAAAACCACCAATTGTACTCCTAGCAGTGAACCTTGCATGCTACAGTACTGACATATCAGGCAGGATGTGCCCACTGGTGCACTTGTGGCACACAGAAGGGGTAACCAACAATGATTTTGCGGGTGGATTTGAGGCCTGTTCTACAGGAGGAAATCCATGCCTAGTACATAAATCTGGTCAAAAGGCCATGACTAAGGGAAGTCATAAGCTCTAGAGAGCAACCTATTACTGTGGTCCTGCTAAATGAGCACACTGTCAAATGGTCTTCTAAATAATTATGTTTATACACTCAGATAAATGTTTCCTTCAATCCTGGCCAGAAAAGCTGCTCTCTTCAATGAGCAGCAGTTAATGCAGATGGATAATCAGTCAAAGTGCTGAGGATAAGTAACCATTCAGTACTCAGCCATAAATGAAACATCTGTATTAATTCTTCCTCAACATAGGGCTCAGGAAACAATGTGTAAGGGTGTGTGTGTGTGTGTGTGTGTGTGTGTGTGTGTGTGTAAGAGTGTAAAAGCCAAAGGATGAGAAGGGTGCTGTGAAATGCTGCCTTCTGGACATCACATGAACTCTCTACAGTTATGGTCATCTACACAACATCAGTCAGCATTCCAACAAGAAGCACCAAGACTCAGTGGGTAAACAAACAATCAATCAATAAGGAAAGGACATGAAGGGGAAGGGGAAATGTCAGGGTGCTTTAGGGAAGTTGAAGAGAGATTTGGAGTGCATTATCATCAAGATACATTGTATTGTTTATAAGCATGAAACTGTCAAAACTAAGATTTGATTAACAAGAATGTACAAGATTTACCAACTGTACAAACACATGAGAAGTCTAAAGTGAACAAGATGCCTCGGTGGGTAAAGGCGCTGCTGACAAGGCTAATGACCTTGGTTCAATGCTTGGAACTCACACAGTAAAAGAGAACTGAGCCGGGAGGTGGTGGCGCACGCCTTTAATCCCAGCACTCGGAAGGCAGAGCCAGGCGGATCTCTGTGAGTTCGAGGCCAGCCTGGGCTACCAAGTGAGTCCCAGGAAAGGTGCAAAGCTACACAGAGAAACCCTGTCTCGAAAAACCAAAAAAAAGAGAACTGACTCCTACAAGTTGTGCTCTAGACTTTCAGACCTGTGCCCTGGCATGCATACCTGGCATGCACATGCCCCCCTCTCTACACACGTACACGCATACACGCACGCACGTACGTATGCACGTACAGATCCTATACAACAAAAACAGGAAAACTAAAAGTCAATATCCTTAGTGAACAGATATGTAAAAGCTTTTCAACAAAATACTAGTAAATCAAATTTAACAACACATAAAATTATAGATGAACAAATAAAAAAATGATTCAACATATGTAAATCAATAAATACATCCTATCAAATAATGAATGCTAAAAATCACCATCATCTCAACACATTCAGAGAAAGCATTTGCTGAAGTTCAGCATTCCTCCAAAAAAAAGCTTTCAGCAAAGTATACCAGGACTGTATCTCAGCACAGTAAGGACTATATAGGACAAACTCAGCCTAAATCACATCCAATGAGGGAAAGCTGAAATTGTTCCTCTAAGATCAGGAACTAGGCAAATATGTTCAATTACTCTATATTGATCATTACACATTATATACAAGGATTTGCTATGGCATATTGTACCCCACAACTATGTAAAATGACTGTGTCAGTTAATATTAAAAAATATATTTAATCCAGATGTGGTAACCTATGCTCATAATCCTAGCATTTGAAGACTAGGTTGGAAGAATTGCTAGCAATACATAACAAGTTTGAAGCCAACCTGAGCCATTACATAGAAAGACCATATGAGAAATATCTCTCTCTCTCTCTCTCTCTCTCTCTCTCTCTCTCTCTCTCCCTCTCCCTCTCCCTCTCCCTCTCCCTCTCTCTCTCTCTCTCTCTCACACACACACACACACACACACACACACACACACACACACACACGAATGTGAATGCATACACACATGTGTTTCTGAGACAGTGTCTCACTCAGTAGTCTAGTCCAGGCTGGTCTGGAACACATGTAGACTAAGCTAGCCTTTAAACTTTCAGAAGTCCCCCTAGATCTGCCTCTCCCACTTCCATGCTTCATCCCAGTGCTGGAACTACAGGTGTGAGCCACTATGCCCAGCTACAGATTTTTAAGTACACATACAGTAATGACTGGAATAAATTATAATAAGGGGTTTTTTAATTTTTTTTTTTTTTTTTAAGAGTCAAGGTCTGATCATTTACTTGTTACTCTTATGGGCTTATTTTTGACTGGATTCAGACTTAGAAGTAGCTCTCAGTGAAGAAAGCCTATGTCTCTTAGCAATCTGTTACTGGAGTTTTTCTTTTGTGGTGATATATTGTGTACCCCAATAAACTTGCCTGAGGATCAGAGGACAGAGCCACCCACTAGATTAGACATGGAGGCCAGACAGTGGTGGCACACACCTTTAATCCTATCATTCAGGAGGCAGAGATCCATTTGGATCTCTGTGAGTTCAAGATCACATTAGGCTACATGAGATTGATCCAGTATAGGAGAGAAACAGAGCCAGGCAGTAGTGGCACACACCTTTAATCCCAGCACTTGAGATCTCATGCCTTTGCTTGGGAAGCACACACGCCTTTAATCCCAGGGGAGAGAAAGGTATATAAGGTGTGAGGAAACAGGAACTCTCTCTCTTTAGGCTGAGGATTTTGTAGAGGTAAGAACTAGTGGCTGGCTGTTCTGCTTCTCTGATCTTTCAGCTTTCACCCTGATATCTGGCTCTGGGTTTTTTATTAAAAGACCATCTAAGATTTGAACAACATTCTCTTGGCTAAAAGTTTAGCATATTCTGGAGCCTCATTTTTCTTGGTGTGCTGTTTCTTCAGAGTAGTACAACAGCATTTGTGTTGCAGGACACATGGAGTAACAAGATACTAAATTTGGGGTGCTTTGGTAATGAACTTCTAACCTTTGTTTAGGGGCTTTCTGACAATATATTGGTGGATATCATCTTTTGAGAGATTGAAAAGCTTTCAGATTATGCTTTGGACCGCAACTGCCAAAGCACAAATCCAGTAATATCCTTTTCAATAATAACCAAGTTGAGAACACTCAGGTTGACATCCACAATATATCCACAAACAGACCTGTGCTTCCTCTCTCCAGTTCTCCCGGGTCTGTAACAAGAATGCTCCCAGTCAACAGCAGCTGCATATTCCACCATGAGTCAAGACCCCTTGTTTGTTATTCCTACCACTGACTGCACCACATGACCCTTCCACTTTTCACCCAGAGCATCAGCAGCTACTTCTATGGCCATTGGATTCTCAGACAAAGTACAAAGTCTGCGTTCATCATCCACTTAAATGGGTTTTTGACAGCCAGTAGTTGGGAAGAAGAGATTGGCTTCATCCTGACTCAGCCGACCTCCTAGAAGGTGTCACAACAAAGAGTTAACAATAGTGTGTGTGTGTGTGTATACATATAAACTTAACACTCATAATACACCCAGAAAATCAACAAAAGTGGATCACAGATTTGAAAACATAAAAGTGCTATACTGTATGTGATGGCTGATCTTGGTTGTCAACTTGACTACATCTGCCTGCAATCAACTAAAACCCAAGCTGCTGGGCACTCCTGTGAAGGACTTCTTTTCTTTTCTTTCTTTCTTTCTTTCTTTCTTTCTTTCTTTCTTTCCTTCTTTCTTTCCTTCTTTCTTCCTTCCTTCCTTCCTTCCTTCCTTCCTTTCTTTTTTTTTTAAGTTTTTTGAGACAATTTGTCTGTGTAGCCCTGGCTGTCCTAGAACTTACTCTGTAGACCAGGCTGGCCTCGAATTCACAGAGATCCACCTGCCTCTACCTCACGAGTGCTGGGATTAAAGGCAAGCGCCACCAACACCCAGCTGAGAGATTTTCTTAATCAGTTATTTTTTAAAGCAGGAAGATCTACTCTAAATCTGGGTCATACCTGGTAGTAGCTCACATAAAAGGACATGGAAGGTCAGGTAGTGGTAGTGCATGCTTTTAAACCCAGCCCTCAGGAGGCAGAGACAGGTGGATCTCTGAGTTTGAGGCCAGCCTGGTGAATTCCAGGACAGCCAGAGCTACACAGAGAAACTGTATCAACTCCCCCACCATCAAAAAGAGACATGGAAGAAGGAAGCTTTGCCTTTTGCCTTTTGCACTCTTGTTGGTAAGTTCATCTATCCTGTTGCTGCCAACGTTTTCAGGATGCCAATGCAGACTGAAGACTAGCAGCTCTCCAGGAATCCTCCAGGGCTCCTGCACCAAATTGGGACCGCAGAGACATCAGCCTGATGAATGGAACAACTACTGGATTCTCAGCCTTTCCATTGTGAGACAGCCACTGTTGACAACCCAGACCACATCCTATAAGCCAGTCCAATAAATCCCTCCCCCACACACATATATGTTAAAAGGAAATTTCTATCAGTTCTGTTCATTCAGAAAACCTTAACTAATAAGTACACCATGTTGTGGAATTCTAATGAAGTTAAAATAAAATATAGGTTCATAATACAACACAGGTAAGCCTTGAGAACAGCTAAATGAAATGTTCAGTATATGTCAACTTATAGGACAGAAAGTAGACTAGTATAAGCTGGAGCTGAAGGAAGATGGAAGGTCTAGGGGGATGATGGCTATAGTGCATAGTGCATCAAAGTAATGAAAATGTTGTAAAACTGATTGTTGTGATACAATCTGTAAACACTCTAAATACCACCAAACTATACAATTTATATGAATGATTATAGTAACGGTTTATACATTATTACAAAAATAGTTAAAGTAACTATAAAACTTTTATAAGATAGCAGAATAATAAAGTCAAGTGTGGTGGTATATAGCTAGAGCCTCAGCTCTCAGAAGACTAAAGCAGGAGGATCATGAGTTCAAGGCCAAACTAGGCTCTATGGTAAGACCCTGCTGAAGAGAGATGGGTGGGAGGGTTGGCACTCTGGAGTTAAGAAGCTTTACTAAAACATGAAATGCATTACCAATAATTAAAATTTGACAAAGTGGACTTTATCAAAATTTCTAACTTTTGTTCTTTAAAACACTTTAAAAAATAAAAGGGCAAGCCACAGACCAGGAGAAATACAAAACACCTAAGAGAGAATTTATATCCAGTATACATAATAAATTCTTATTCACAAAATAATAAAACTCAAACTTTTAAGTGGACAGAAAATTAGCAGAATCTTCACATCAATGATAACACATGAATGGCAGTTAATCATAAAGAAATCAATTAATTATCAATGAGTTATTGGCTAAGTATAAATTAAAACTAAAGTGGGATACCACTATACCCACAAGAATGCCCACAGTAGGGGCTGGAGAAATGGCTCCATGGTTAAGTGCACTTGCTGTTCTTGCAAAAGATCATACCAGGCAGCTCACAGCTTCCGATAATTCCAGCCCTAGGGATCCAACACCCTCTTCTCACCTCTGCAGGCACCTACAAACAGTTGGCATACACTCACAGAGACACAGAGACACAGACACACACACACACACACACACACACACACACACACGTAAATAAAAAATACAAATAAATTTTAAAAGACTGACAAGACAGCTCCACAGTTAAGAGAATGTCCTGGTCCTGAAGAGAACCCAAGTTGGGCTCCATCTAGAGGCTCACAACCAGCTCTAGCAGGATCTGACACCTCTGGCCTCAACACTGGCCTCTGTGGGCACTTGCACACAGACACAAACATACACACTCACTCTCCCCCTCCAGCCCCCATCTCAAAAATAGCAGAAAATAAACCTCTTTAAAAAAAAATGAGGAAGAGTAAAGAAAGACTAAAGCTCAAGGCTGTAACTCAGTGGGAGAAATTATGCTTAGCAAGTATAATACCCTGGGTTCAGTCCTGGCGTAAATAAATAAAAAACAAAGGACAAACAAAGACAAAAAAGACAGGCCAGGCACAGTGCCTCACCCCACTCTCTAACTGAAGCACTCGGGAGTCTGAGGCAACACCACTGTGAGTTAAATGCCACCCAAGGATACCTGGCAAGTCCCTACCTGGGGGGAAAAGTATTAAAATACCACATTTCAAGGTTATAGAAAAACTAGAATTCTCTATTGCAAATGAAAATGAAAACATGACAAAGGCACTTTTGAAAAGTAGTTTGTCAGTTTCTTTTGAGTTTTTGAAACAGGTCTCCTATAGACTGGCCTCAAACTTTCTGTGTAGCTGAGAATGACCTTGAACTGCTGATCCTCCTGAGTGCCGAGATCACAGGCATACTCTACTACACCTGTTTCTGTGGTGCTAGGGACTGAACCCAGAGCTTCATGTAAACTCGGCACAGTTCCTCCCACTGAGTCACACCTCCAATCCAAGTCTGCCAGGGATTTATCTGTGTGTGTGCAGTGGACGTCGGAGTGTGTGCCTGAGTGCAGACCTGTGTAATGTGAGCGTACAGACAACAGAGGGCATTGAATGTCCTTCCTCCTCCATCACTTTCTGCCTTGTTAGCTGGAGGCAAGGGCTCTCGTTTCTCAGGCAATCTGACAGCCAACAAGTACTAGAAATGGTCCTGTCTCTACCTTCTACAGTGTAGAGTTACAGGTGAGCAAGAAACCATATGCAGCTTATTGCAGAGGTGTTGGAATCTAAACTCAGGGCTTCATCGCAGTGCAGCAAGCACTCTTAACCACTGAGCTATCTTGTCAGCTCTGCCAATTTCTTGTGAGGTAGAGGGTCAGTGAGAAGGCTCAGCTGGTGAGGGTGCTTGCCACAAAGCCTGATGACCTGAGTTCAATCCCTGGAACCCACATGGTGGAAGGAGAGAACCAATTACTACACGTTGTTCCCTGACCTCCAGACACCCATGTACACCCACATCCATACCCCACCCCCAACACACAAATAATGTAAAAATTTAATAATAATAGAGGTGGAAAGTAACTGAGGAAAGGATGATGACCTCAGGCCTCTACATGCACACACACACACACACACACACACACACACACACACGCACACACACGTGCGTGTGCGCGCGCGCACACACATACACACTGTTGTAGTAAATAATCTTTATTGGTAACCTGACTGGATACAGAATCACCTTAGCGATAACCTTCCATTTCCAATGAAGTTGAACTTGAGGGAAGGACTCCCCTGAATGTGGGCACATTCCTAGGCTAACTAAAAAGTAAAAAGAAGAAAGTGAGTTAAGAAGCAGCACTGGTCTCTGCTTCCTGAGTGTGGATGCAGTGTGACTAACTGCTTGATGCTTCCACACTGCAGCTAGAAGCACCCCAGCCACCACGCCTTCCCTAATGTGGCAGTCCTCTCAAACTCAAAGCCAATAAACCTGCTATTCCTCAGCTTCTTTCTGTCAGGTATTTTGTTGCAGCAACAAAAACAGTAACTAATACACATACATATTATATGTTTCCATGTGTCTGACATTAAAAAAAAAAGAGCGCAAAATATAGAGACAGAAAATAGATCAGGGGTTAAAAAGGAACAATAACTGCAAAACAGAGCAAGGAAATTTGGGGCATGATGAAAATATTGTCTTTATTGTGGTAAGAGATAAGAGACTATGGACATCATTAAAACTGGACCTCTAGCTAGATGAATGATGAAACATACAGAAATTTGGCTAATACAGCAAACCTTTTACAAAAGTAAACAATTAGTAGTTTCATTCCTTGTCTCAAGGCTACAGAAGTTGCCAAAGCCATAGGTAATTCTCAAAGGTTCCATAATCAATCAGCTCTCATTTCTAAACTTTGTGTATAGCTCTAAGAACACAGAGACCATGATGACACAAAACCCACGTGCAATTATCCCCAGCTAACTTCAGCGTTCTGTTCACCTCCTCACTGGGAGGAAGAATTCCTCAAGCGTTCACTGGCTCATTCCTACAGAAGGGACATATCCAAGTTTCAGAGGTGATAACTTTAATCAGCAGATCAGTCTTTTATAGAGTGCTGACCCCAGAACTTTGCATACGATAGTTAAGCACTCTACCCACTGAACCATACTTCCAGCCCTACAGCTCTAAACACCTGTGGTCTGTTTGCCAATATCTAACAGAACCCACTGCATTTCCACAAAGGATAAAAGAATTAATGCTTATTATGTCAACGTTTCTGAAACAATCAAAGGCAAATAAAACATAGTGCAAACAAGAGAAAAACAGTCTGGAATATTAATAGCAACTACGTTTTGAAGACCAAACAGCATCAGGAAATGGGCTGTCACATATCACCTAAAATTCAAGATGAGTTCTACTTATCTACAATAGCTACAAAATAGAAATGTGTAAACAGCTCACGGGAATTGCAGTCAGATTATATTAGGACCAGAGAGAAAAAACTCAGGAGTCATTCATGCACATAGACATCACCAAGAAATGAAAAGGAACAAGATATGGAAAGGAATAAGTATAGGGATACACAGGTTTCAAAATAACAAACCTCTGTATTATCCGAATATTTTGGAAAATACCTTTCAAAATTAATCTTGGTCTATAGCTCAGAGCCAACAGTAAATCAAACAATTAGCAAAGACATATGGCAAAAGAAATTCATGTATTTTTACAAAAGACCAGGATACAAACTTGAAACTGTCAGGAAATAAAATGAAATTGTACTTAAGCAGAAACAGGACTCTTCGTTAATGTTAGTCCATCCTGCAATAAGTCAATCAGTGCCAAGATGTTCTCTGAGTGAACCCAACTTCCTGACAGACAAACTCACCTAGGCAGCAGTCTTCTATTCTACTGCTTGAAATATATTCCTGCGAGTGAGGGAAATAAAAGCTCAATGTTTGAGGATCAAGCTGGGCTGACACTCACCACAAACTTCTCACCATTCTGCTCCACATGTTTGTATGTGGGGACCGATATGGGCACTGCTTGCTTTTCTGTGTAATCATAAAATGATTGTCCCAAGGAGTCGTCACTGGGGTCTAGGTTGTCAGCCTCATGAGGAGGTACAGACAACACTGTCAAGATCAATTCCTTCTCTCCTGCTCGGATCAGGTCCACCACCTGCTTGTGTGTCGCCCCCTCAACATTCACGCCGTTCCTAAGGGGGAAAAGGGAAAAAAAAACAATCCCATAAACCAGAAGGGTCCAAACACTTTGTGACTCCACCCCCTGTCCCCACTCCAGTGTCACAGTATGAACTATGAAATCAGAAGACTCATCTGGTTCCAGGAAAGCTATCTGTCTTTCTAGAATCTAAAGTGAAACTCTGTGAACTTATGGCAGGGAGAGAAAATACCAACAGATGAGAGACCTATCCTCTCTCTAGTCTAGAATCAGGAAAGCCGTAGGAAAGACAGACAGTGCTGCTGGGAAGAAACAAAGCTCTTTCAGCTAAACGGTCTACTCTCCTCACCTTAACCAGCCATATGTACAATACAATCAAAGTGGCTTGATAATCCTCTCATTTTTATCATAGTCTGTTCACCTACACTACACGGAAATTTCCTAAGATTTATTTTTATTATTTTAACTGTGTGTATGTGTGAGTATGTGCATGTGAGTGCAGGTACCTGCAGAGGGCAGAGGCCTGGAGCTAGAGTTACAGGCAGTTGTGAGCCATCCAATATGGGTGCTGGGAACCAATCTTGGGTCTTCTATAAGAGCAGTATGCACTCTCAACCACTGAGTCATATCTCCAACTTCAGGAATTTTCTTGGAGAAAAAACAAAAAAAAAAACCTGCCAGGCAGTGGTGGCACACGCCTTTAAACCCAGCACTCAGGAGGCAGAGCCAGGCGGATCTCTGTGAGTTCAAGACCAGCCTGGTCTACAGAGTGAGATCCAGAACAGGTATAACACTACACAGAGAAACCCTGTCTCAAAAAAAAAATAAATAAATAAACACCTCCCTTAGCCAGGTAGTGGTGGCACTGCCTTTAATCCCAGCACTCAGGAGGCAGAGGCAGAGGCAGAGTTTGAGGCCAGCCTGGTCTACAGGACAGCCAGGGCTACACAGAGAAACCTTGTCCTGAAAACAAAAACAAAACAAAACAAAAAAAAAGACAAAAAGACAAAAAGACCTTCCCTTTATAGAGATTTAAGTGTGTATGTATCCCCAAGACAGCTCCTTTACATTAAATATCTATTTTCCCCATATCTTCAAATTCCTCTTCCTTTATAGCAGGTCATTATCTTGAAAGTTAAAAAGAATTAATCTGCATATAGACTGGTTTCCTCTCTGTCTTGGCTTTTAAAGGAGCAATACTTCTCTAACTGGCCCAACTTCCTTTGCTCTCTCAGTCAGTCTGGATAATCTCTCAGGATTCTAGCTACACATTTCCTGCTCCGTACATTTCACTCAAAACTCTGTAAAATCACCCAAACCAAGAAATACACACCTACAGTTATACAGTAAATCAACCCCACTCATGTTCCTGCTGCTCACTTATACCGCAAGGCTGAAATAAGGAAAAGTGTAAGATCTGAAAGAACAGCACTCTGTCAAGAAAGATGCTGAGTCTCACAAGCCCTCAACAAACTGAACCACCTCCCGAGCAGCTGACCTAACGAGCTGCCTCAGCAAAAACCACTGGGCAGCTGGCCTGGGGTCCCTACACGCCTCTCACAAGAGACAGGAAAAATACACCTGGCCTCTACTCACTTTCAGATGTAAAACTCATTTACAGATGTAAAGCCCTTTTGAGTTAAATTATTTTTTTCAGTTCTGTTCCAAACCATTAGGGTTTTCCCTTCCTGAAAAGAAAGAATGCTAAGATTCGTAAGAAGCCTTCCGCAGTTTTCAGTCACGGGCTGCCTCTGTCAGAGTCTGGTATCTGAGCAGACAGGAGAGGCCTCAGCTAGCCTCCTCCCTTATATTCAGTCTAACAATCTAGCCAGTCAATCCAGCTGGGTATGGTAGGACACAATTGTAGCACCCAGGAGGCTGAAACAGGAGGATTGCCTCAATTCTAAGACCAGCATGGGCTATATGGCAAGACCTGTCTCAAAAAACTTAAAAAAAAAAAAAAAATTTGTGATCCTCAAAAGTCTTGACATTTCTCAAACTAAAATTCTAATTATAAGCAAACTCTTAAAAGTAGTAATTAACCAAGAACAGTCAGTTCTATATATAAAAATGAAGGGTCCCTTTGCTGATGGAAATCCCAACTCACACAATCTGAAGAGAAACCAGAAGATGAAATTCCAACTTTCCAAATGTAACCCCCGCTCTGGAGGCAGAGGCGAGAGAGTCTCTACTTGCAGGGTGACAAGAGCTGACAGTTTGAAGAGCCAAAGAAAGAGCAGACAGGAGGAAGGAGGAAAGCAAACTGTGTGGAGTATACAGTTCAGCCGTGGAGAGCCGTGAGGGGTGGGGGTGTATACAGTTCAGCCGTGGAGAGCCGTGGGGGGGGGGGGGGGATACAGCTCAGCCGTGGAGAGCCATTGGGAGGTGGGGGGGTGTATACAGCTCAGCTTTGGAGGGGGGTTGTATACAGCTCAGCCGTGGAGAGCCTGCTGGGTTCACTTTAGAGTTGGGGGCTGGCAGACATTTGAGGGAAAGGAGAAACTGAAACCAAAACTTACGGGTTGGCAAAGGAGTTCATCTAGTTCTTTGGGCTTAGTACTTCTGAGAAAACTAAACTGTAAAGGTTAGAAATCAGCACAGGACTCATCTATCCTTAGGAACCTTAGCTTATTCACAAATATCCATTTTAATTTTTCAATAAAATAGAAGACACAAGACATCTCAGAGACTGAACAATATAATATCCTAGATGCTAACAAGATTTTTTGTGAACTTATCCTCAAATCTTACTTTTTTTAGTCCCCAACTTTTTTCTGTCCTTTTTTTGGGGGGGTTGGTTTTTTGAGACAGGGTCTCTACAGAGTCCCTTGTTTTCAATCCTTACAGGGCTTTTGTTTGTTTATTTTAGCAGAGCAAACACAGGTTTACTAAAGAGAGGAAAGCAGGAGCAGGGAGCCCTCCAAGGGAGGCACGAGCATGTTCCCCAGCTTTTCCTGACAGGATCCGACAAG
The DNA here is from genome assembly GCF_949786415.1 of Peromyscus eremicus. Taxonomy (NCBI): domain Eukaryota; kingdom Metazoa; phylum Chordata; class Mammalia; order Rodentia; family Cricetidae; genus Peromyscus; species Peromyscus eremicus. Next base: position 68,037,999 of record NC_081421.1, read on the forward strand.
CGGCCACACCCTGACTGAGTTCTGCTGCTGCAGTTCCTCTAGTGTGGGCTTCATGGCATATGTCACCCCACTCAGTCTTGGAGAACTTTGTACAGGCTTGGGAGTCAGGGCCCTACAAAATCTATATACGCAAAAGTATATTTGTGTCATGTATCTTTCTTTGAAGGGAGAAGTTCCATAGCTTTCACTGGTTTCAAAAAGGAATATGTGGTCTCCAAAAAGATTTAAAACTTGGCGCACGCCTTTAATCCCAGCACTCGGGAGGCAGAGGCAGGCGGATCTCTGTGAGTTCGAGGCCAGCCTGGACTACCAAGTGAGTCCCAGGAAAGGCGCAAAGCTACACAGAGAAACCCTGTCTTGAAAAACCAAAAAAAAAAAAAAAAAAGATTTAAAACTACTGATTTCAGCCAGGCAGTGGTGGCACACACCTTTAATCTCAGCACTCGGGAGGCAGAGGCAAGCTAATCTCTGTGAGCTCGAGGCTAGCCTGGTCTACAGAGTGAGTTCCAGGACAGCCAGGGCTACACAGAGAAACCCTGTCTTGAAATACCAAAAGAGGGAGAAAAAAAAAAAAAAACCTAATGATTTCAAAACACAACTTTACTAAGTTGTCAACAGAAATGAACTACTCCTTGAGTCACTCACAAAAATTCCCCCTGAAACTGGCCACAGTAGCACACACTTTTAATCCCAGCACTCCGGAAGCAGAAGCAGGCAGACACATCTCTCTCTGTGAGTTCAAGGCCAGCCTGCTCTATATAGTGGTGAACTCCAGGCCAGTGAGACTGTGTCAAAAACAAATAGATCCAGAAAAGACTCCAGAGAAATTTAAGTGAGTGTTATAAACAGCCAGAGAGCAAAGGGAACAGCTTAAGTTCCCAATCTTTGTTACCAAGAATGTACTTCCAACTGGCTAACATCCCAAAATCTTCACTAAAAAACATTAATACAGTCAAGAGGTGGGGATACGGCTCAGTGGTGGAGCATGTGCACAGCTTGTGTGAGCCCTGGATTCAACCCCAGCATCACAAATGAAAGAGACAATACAAAACAGGACAGGACTTCTAGTGTTTTGTGTCATATCCTAAATACATTTGCTAACATTTACCTGGCTCAACTGCAGAAAAAATGCTATATACGCCTCAACTTAAACAAAGAAAGAAAGTCTTTCATTCTCTAGAGAATGAAGTCAGCAAAAACTCCAGGCCGCCGCCATCTGATCTGAAACAGGGCCCTCCCTCCTCAGGAATTTCAAGGACTTCACAATCATAAAGTATTAGTCATGGGCTGGAGAGACAGCTCAACTGTTAAGTGCATGTGTATACTGCTCTTGCAAAAGACCAAGGTCAATTCCCAGCACCCACATCATGTGGCTCACAACCACCTATAACTCTAGCTCCAAAGGCATAGGACCCCTCCGGTCTCTGACAGCACTGGCAATCACATGCACATACCCAAACTCATTCACACAAACACACACTCACACTTAAAAATAATAAATATTTTACAAAGTATTAGTCGTAAAAATGTTGGTATGATACATTGTTTTCTACAAGAATACTAAACCAGATTCAAGTTAAGTATGGACCCCAAACTTGTACAAACATGGGCATAAATAAACGCAAAGTAGAAACGGGAAGTTTCAGCAGTGCAGACATCTGGTTAAAGCATGTGCTCTGGTGAATTAGATATGCTTGGGGTTTGAATACCAATGACGCCGTCTAACAAATAAGAGCTTACTTAGTATTATATAGACTTATTCGGTCTCACTATGCCTCAGTTCCCCAATCCGTATAAAAAGCCGCCAATAACATCTATGGCTAATGAAGTGGCTATGAGGACTAAAGTGAGCTGTAGCTCTGGAACATGGAGCCACTTGAGAAAGCTATTAGTACTGGATATCCACACCAGCAAATGGGCTGGCACAGTTCAGTTCTCCAGGACGATAAAACCTCTTCCACCAGTTTTGCTTGCCTTCTTTCTTTGTAACATAATCAGGAATTCATCTGAAAGTAAATGATTACAAAATAAGCAAGCACAAGAGAACCACACAAGTCCCACAAAAAACACAAAAGGATCTGAGACTGGATAAGACATACCAATCTATGCTTTTCCACAAAAAAAGTCAGTATTTTCAATGAACTATCAAAAATAATTCAACAAATATGTGGTGATTAAACAAATAAAACTGAAGCTATTATAGAATGAGGAGGGTAAATGTAGGGGCTGGAGAGCTGGCTCAGCAGTCAAGAGCACTCTCTGCTCTTGCAGAGGACCTGAGTTCAGATTCCAACACCCACATCCAGCAGCTTACAACTGCCTAGAACTCTACTTCCTGGGATCCAACACCCTTTTTGTCTTCCTTGGACACCTACATGCATGGGTGTAAATATACACATATACACATACACAGACACACACACTTCCATATAATTAAGAATAAATAAACCAGGGGGTGGTGGCATATTCCTTTAATCCCAGAGGTAGACAGGCAGATCTCTGTGAGTTCAAGGTCAGCCTGGTCTGCAGAGCAAGTTCCAGGACAGCCAGAGCTACACAAAGAAACCCTATCTGGAAAAACTAAAAAACAAACAAAAAGCAAATAATAAATGAACACATTTTTAAAGATGCTAAGCATACAGGTACTCACTTTAAAACTCTTTCAACTTCTTGGTGTTTGAAATTTTTCATAAGAAAATGCTTTATAATGAAACCCATAAAAAAGACCAAAATTTTGTTTCCTTGGGAATCTACGTGGTACTCAAATTAATCAGGTGTTTTCAGCATTGTAAAGATGCACCTGATCATTTTAATGAAATTCTCATTTTCTGCTTTGAGATCAACGTCTGACTCCAATGGAGAGGCTTTTAGCTAGCTAGTGGAGTGGCTTCAAACACTACTTCCAAGTCAACCAGTTAGCCAGCTGAGGAAATTACAGAGCTCAGGTAAACACTCCCAGAAGCAGAAGAAAGTTCTAAATAGTCAGGGTTTGTACCCTGCTTCTGAAGGGAGCTGAACATAATGAAACATAATGGGTAGAAACATAACAAAGCAAACTGCTATATATGCCAGGGAAAGGAGCCATTCCTACACAAGAAGCACAACATATTTTGATCCCTTGTGACACACAAGAGTAATTAAATGACAATTAGTCCCTCAAAAGCAGTCCTTTAAAAGTAGACAATAGCCGGGCGGTGGGGTGCCTTTGATCCCAGCACTCGGGAGGCGGAGCCAGGTGGATCTCTGTGAGTTCGAGGCCAGCCTGGTCTACAGAGTGAGATCCAGGAAAGGCACCAAAACTACACAGAGAAACCCTGTCTCAAAAAAACAAAAACAAAAACAAAAACAAAAACACAGAGAAACCCTGTCTCGAAAAACCAAATAAATAAATAAAATTAAAAAATAAAAGTAGACAATAAATCATATAATTGCAAGCAATAGAATGCTTTTCAACTTTCTACATTAAAACACAATGGCAATGTGCCCACAAGAACTAAGATTTTAATTGACAAGAGCACTGGGGGGAGATAGCTCAGTGAGTAAAGCACTTGCTATATAAAAATAAGGACCTGAGTTCAAATCCCAGCATCCACGTAAAAAACCAGGCCTGTAATTCCAATAATGGAGGAGGGAGATACACAGATCCCAGGAGTCAGCCCAGCTGAAAGGTCAAACTTCTGGCTCAGTGAGAGACTCTGACTCAAAAGAACAAGTACCACACACAGCAATACAGTCAAGATCTCAAGGTCCTCCCATGGCCTCTGCATGCACATGAACAGGCTTGCACACTACAATCCATACGCAACAAACACACCAACAAAAGACACCAAGTTTTACCAAAGATGTAAGACAATTGGAAATCTCACACACTGCTGATAAGAACACAAAACATTGTGTAGCTTGATCTGCTTCAGGGCCCCCTGGCAGCAGGACCAGGATCCATCCCTGGTGCATGAGCTGGCTTGTTGGAGCCCATTACCTATGGTGAGACACTTCACACAGCCTTGATGCAGGGGGAGGGGCTTGGACCTGCCTCTATTGAATGTACCAGGCTCTGCTGACTCCCCATGGGAGATCTTGCCTTCTTGTAGGAGGGAATGGGGAGTGGGTTGGGGGAGAGGGGAGGCTAGAGGTACAGAAGGAAGGAAGAGGGGGATCTGTGATTGGTATGTAAAATGAATAAAAACTTCTTAATAAAAAAAAAGATTTCAAATCGGGGGGGGGGGGGGGGGGGGGGGGGAGAGCATAAAACAGTGTACTCATTTTCTTGTGCCAATACTACACAATCTACCAATTCCACTCTTATGTTTACCCACAAGAAATGAAAATATGCCCGTGCAAATGACTATAGGTAAACAGTTCATTGCAGCTTTATTCACAATGTTCCAAAATTGAAAACAGCCCAAATTTCTACCCAAAAAATTGAAGGCAGGGGCTAGAGAAATAGCTCAGCAGTTAAGAGGACTTGGTGCTCTTGCAGAGGACCTGGGTTCAAATCCCAGCACCCACATGGAGACTCATAAACATCTTTAACTACAGTTCCTAGGGATCTGATGCCCTCTTCTGCATTCCATGGCAGCAGGCATGTACATGGTGTACATACATATATGCAAGCAAAACATTCAAACACATAAATAATAAATTAATTTTTTTAATATTTAATGATTATATGTAAACACGGGAAAAACTTAAGTGCAAAAAATAGATCATAGTTTCTTATACATGTAAAATTAAAAATACTATTCACCGTGATTATAAACATCAAATATTTTTGCCATAAAAAGGCATAACTAATGAGCTGGGCATGGTGGCACATACTTTTAATCCCAGCACTTGGGAGGCAGAGGCAAGCAGATCTCTGTGAGTTGAGTACAGCCTGATCTACACAGAGAGTTACAGGTCAGCCAGGGCTACACAGAGAGACCCTGTCTCAAAACAAACAAACAAACAAAAAAGACAGAACAGAAGGCTGGAGAGATGGTTCAGTGGTTAAGAGTACTGGCTGTTCTTCCAGAGGACTTGGGTTCAATTCCCAGCACCCACACAGCAGCTCACAGCTGTCTGTAACTCCAGTTCTAAGGGATCCAACACCCTCATACAGAAATACATGTAGGTAAAACATCAATGCATGCCAGATAAAGTAATTTTTTAAAAAAGACAGAATAAGCAAAATATAAACGAATAAGTTAGGGTGACTAAAATAGTATCTTAAAATTTTAACATAGCTGTTATATTATCTCATATAGACAGAACTTTTAAATGAGCCCCTACTTTTCTAGACTATATCCTCTTGGAAACAGGGTGTAAAACTCTCTAGCTAGAGAGACAGATTCCTGTCACACCAGAAAAGAGACAGTCCTTTGAGTTTTCACTGCCCAGCCATTCAGGACAGCTATACAGACCAGAAACTGAACTGTAAACACGGAGCTGCTGGACACAAAAACAAAGTCTTCAAAGTTAAATCACCTGAATGGCCTTGAGCTGAGACTCAGATGTGCACTAGCAAAACTAGAAAAGGGGGGAGTTTGGACAAGTCTAAATAAAACTACTATTCCAGACAACTACTGTCAAAGAAGTTTGGAATGCTTCAGAAATAATACAATTTGTATTTATACCTTAGAATAACCTATTGACAAAATGAGAGAAACCCAAGTAGACAAAGGTGACCAAAGGCTTCGAAAATATTCAGGTGTTTTCTGACAAGCAGTAAAATCTGGTCAACGGTATTTTGGGTGGTCAACAACTTTTAAAAGTGTAAAGTTATCCCAATTACTATTTTTGTCTTGTTTTGTTCTTAGTATCTCAGTATGTAGCCCAGGCTGGCCCAAAGTTACGGTGCTCCTCCCTCAGCCTTCTATGCACTACAACTACAGGCATGAGCCCCTTTGTCAGCTCATCTCAATTACTCTTATGCCAACTTCTATCATCCAGAACATAGGACCACGACTTTAAGAAGATGTAAAAATCCTTGAGGAAAGTACTACAGACATAAAATTCGTATTCTTTAAAATTATAATTGCATTTCTGAGAACATATACTTAAAAAAATCATCAAAATATAAGCTCAATAAACTTTTCTTTTTTGGGGGGATGGGGGGACGGACACAGGGTCTCAATTGTAGCCATTTGGCTGTCCTAGAACTTACTATGTAGACCAGGCTGGCCTTGAATTCACAGAGATCTTCCTGCCTCTGCCTCCCAAGTACTAAGATTAAATGCATGGGCTACTATGTCCAGCTAAACCCAAGAATTTTTTAATGACATATAAAACAGTCACAAATATATATCCAGAGCATAAATGTTCATAAATGTTTGTTAAGCAAAATACTGTTATTTGGACTGCATCTACATTTCTGTTCTTATTTAATAAATGTGTTTTTTAAAAAAGAACCAATGCCCAGGAATTATCTTGGTCAGTAAAGTCCTTGTCTCACAAGCATGAAGATCTGAGTTAGGTTCCCAAAACCCACAAAAAAACAAAACAAAACAAAACAACAACAAAAAGCCAGGCACCCCAGGTATGGTGGCTATGCCTTTAATTTCAGCACTCAAGGGCAGAAGCAGGTGAATTTCTGTGAGATCAGGCCTAGCTTAGTCTACACAGTGAGTTCCAGATAGAGAGCAGCATAGAGTTAGACTGTGTGTGCATGTATGTGTGTGTGCGCATGTGTAGCTACGCGTGTTTGCATGCTTGAGCACTCTTGCAGAACTGTAATCTCGGCACTAGGGAAGTAAAAACAGTCAGATCCTTGGGGCTTGCTGGCTAGCCAATCCAGTCTAATGTGTAAGCTTTGGGGCAATGAGAGACAATGTCTCAAAGGAAACAGACATCATTTTTTCATGTGTGTGTTTACTGAGTGCTCACACGCTCAAGTGTTTATGCATGTGTAGCCCCCAGGTTGACGTCAGGAATCTTTCTTAAGAGACAGCTACCTCTTCTTCTTAAAAGAGTTTCTCAGTCAAACCCAGAGCTCACCAACATGCTAGTCTGGCCAGTCAACTTGCTCAGGTGTCCCTCTGTCTCCACTTTCCAAGGCTGCAATACAGGAGACCCCATACCCATGTAGTATTTATGTGGGTTCTGGTCCTCTTGGTCTTGTGGCAAGAGCTTTAACCATTGATGCATCTTTCCCAGATTGTGGACAGAATCTCTGAGACTAACACTCAAAGTTGTCCTCTAGCCTTCACACGCACACACACACATGCATGCACTGTATACATGTACATTTAAACATAAGTGAACAAATTTTTGAAAAACTGTACTATACACAGACCAAGGTTATGAGTCAATAGTAGGGAGCTTATCTATCAATGCATAATACCCTTGGTTTGGATCGCCAGCACTGCTCTAGATAGACAGATAGATAGATAGATAGATAGATAGATAAAATAAACAAGTACCGTAAAGTTGAAAATTTAGTTGCAGGGAGGGAACACTGCTACAATCCTAGCACTCAGGAAGCTGAGGCAGCAGGTTTCAAGCTGATTTCAAGGCTATTCTGGGCTACAAAGCAAGTTCAAGGCCAGTGTGACTTAAGAAAAAAGCCCCCACAGGAAGTAGCACTACTAAGAGATGTGGTTTTGTTGGAATAAGTATGGCCTTGTTGGATGGATAAGTGTTACTGCGGAGGTGAGCTTTGAGGTCTCATATATGCTCAAGTCACACCCAGTGTCTCAGACCACTTCCTGTTGCCTGTGAGTCAAGATACAGGAACTCTCAGCTCCTTCTCAAGCCCATGTCTGCCTGCATGCCACCATGCTCCCCACCATGATGATAACAGACTAAACTTTTGAACTGTAAGCCAGCCCCATTAACTGTTATCCTTTATAAGAGTTGGCGTGGTCATGGTGTCTCTTCACAGCAATAGAAACCCTAACTAAGACAACCAATCTCAGATACATAGTGAGATCCTGTCTCCAAAAAAAAAAAAAAAATGTGTGTGTGTGTGTGTGTGTGTGTGTGTGTGTGTGTGTGTGTGTGAGATTTGGTGTTTGAAGATGAGACTTTAGATCAATACTAAAGACATGGTCCACAAATACTGGGGGGTGACACAGGCCTGTAATCCCAGCACTCGGGAGGCAGAAGTAGGAGGATCTCTGTGAGTTTGAGGCCAGCCTGGTCTACAGAGTGAGTTCCAGGACAGCCAGGACTACACAGAGAAACATATTCCAAAAAATAAATAAATAAATAATAAAAATAAAATAAAATAAAAACAAAGTGCCTGTATCTAAATACATGGCAATCTCTTCAAACTCAACAACCCAATTTATCATAATCATTTACTTATTGGGGGTATGACATGTACATGGCATTATGTGCACATAGAATTCAAAGAATAACTTTTAGGAGTCAGTTCTCTCCTTCCACCATACGGGCCCCAGGATCAAACTAAGGTTACTGGGCAAGTAACTTTTGGTGGCAAGTGCTTTTATCAGCTGAGCCTTCTTATTGGCCCCACAATTCAAATTAAAAATAGGGAAAATATCTGGGTAGACATCTCACTAAAGATATGCAGATGGAGCCGGGCGGTGGTGGCGCACGCCTTTAATCCCAGCACACGGGAGGCAGAGCCAGGCGGATCTCTGTGAGTTCGAGGCCAGCCTGGGCTACCAAGTGAGTTCCAGGACAGGCGCAAAGCTACACAGAGAAACCCTGTCTCGAAAAACCAAAAAAAAAAAACAACAAAAAAAAAAAAACAACAAAAAAAAAAAAACAAAAAAAAAAAAACAAATAAAGATATGCAGATGGAAATAAACATATGAAATGATATTCAACATCCATCATGGATGAATTCCAAATCAAGACAATACATGGCATTAAATACAGCTAAAAGTCCAAACTGATCGTGTCAAATACCAAAAACTAGAGATGTGGAACAAATACCATTCTCCTTGTTGCAAGAATGAAAAATGGCACAGCTGCTTTGTGTGGTGGTTTGAATAAGAATGGCTCCTATAGGCTTGTGTATTTACATGCTTAGTCCCTTGTTAATACACTGGGGAAGATTAGGAGGTGTGGCCTTGCTGAAGGAGGTGTGCCACTAGGGATGGGCTTTGAGGTTTCAAAAGCCCATGCCAAGCCCTGTGTGTGTGCGTGTGTGTGTGTGTGTGTGTGCGCGCGCGCGTGCGCGCGTGCGCCTGCTGCTTGAGGATCATGATGTAAAGCTCTCAGCCACCTCTCCAGCACCACGTCTGCCTGCCTGCCACCCTGCTCCCTGTCGTGATGATATTGGACTAACTCTAAACTGTAAGCAAGCCCTCAGTTAAATGCTTTCTTTTATAAGAGAAAGTTGCCTTGGTCATAGATTCTTTTCACAGCAATAGAACTGTGACTTTGGAAGGCAAGCTGACAACTTTTTATATAATAAAGTTTACCATCCAACCCATCAATCATGCTCCTATGCAATGATCTAAGTGAACAGAAAAATTCACATCCACACAAAAGACTCTCCACAGATGCTTTAGAGCACCTTTACTCATAATTGCTCCAAACTACAAGTAGCCAGAATGTCCTTCAATGGGAGGATGAATTAGCAAACTGGCTGGAGCACTGACTGCTCCTGCAGAGAACACAGGTTCAGTTCCTACCACCCACATGGCAGCTCACCACAGCCGCAAACATGACACAATGCTACTTGTCAAAACCTATAAACTATCTAACAGAATGAACTTTAACGTACACAATTTTTAAAAGCCAGAAGAACCCTAGACTATGACAAAATAATCCACTTTTATCTCAGAGTATTTAAATAAACTCAGGTCATCAAACAGGGTGGAGAAAAAGACATGGACCCAAGTAATCGGAAATGGAGTCCACAACTGTCAGTAAACTTCCTTCTTCAAGGGCTGCGAGTCAACAATTCAGCTATTGCTATATATGAATACCGGAATATATCTACATACTGGAATGGAATGGGTTTTTGGGGGTTTTTTTTGGTTTTTTTTTGTTTGTTTGTTTGTTTTTTAATCGTTAGCAAAAACACAGAAGACAAGAAAATGTATAGCAGGTGAGAGAAACCAAGTTTCTCACTGTTGGAAGAGGCAAGCCAGTCTGAGCTACATAGGGACCCTGCCTCAAAAAAGAAAAGGTACCTTGACTCAAACTATAACCACCAAAAATAAATACAACACAACCAATAAATAAGTACAAATACAAAACACCTCGATTTAATCTAAGTAGGTGTCATGCTTGGTTAAGGAGGGACAAAACAAATGTTATCTGCACACAGGTCAAGTTGCACACTCTCAGCCCTTTGACAAATCCTTTGGCGCTTTGCTTTGTTGAGGTTGACTTCAAACTAGAGATCCTGATGCCTCACTGTGTTGCACTGGGCTCTTCGGTGTCTTTTTTAAGAATCAAAAGCAAGTTTTCCCTTTTGTTCTTAAAGTCTCACCATGTAGCCCAGGCTGGCCTCATGGCAATCCTTAAGTCTCCGAAGTGCTGGGTATACCACTACATCTGGCTTTATCAATATTTTTGTTTGTAAATGTGTACGTGTGCATGTGTGTACATATGCAGACATCGAATTCCTAGAGGCTGGAGTTACAGCTTTTATAGGACACCTTGCTTAAGATCTAAACTCTGGGGCTGGAGAGATGGCTCAGAGGTTAGGAACACTGACTGCTCTTCCAGAGGTCCTGAGTTCAATTCCCAGCAACCACATGGTGGCTCACAACCATCTGTAATGAGATCTGGTGCCCTCTTCTGGCCTGCAGAAATACATGCAGACAGAACATTGTATGCATAATAAATAAATCTTTTAAAAAAAAAAAAAAGATCTAAACTCTGGTTCTCTGACTGCAAAGTAGGTGCTCTTCACCACTGAGCCATCTCTCCAGCCCTTATCAATATTTCTAAAACATTTCCAGCCAGGTGTGGTGACACACACCTTTAATAGCAGCACTCCAGAGGACAGAGGCAGGCAAATCTCTGTGAGTTTGAGGCCAGCCTGGTTCTATATAGTGAATTCCAGGACCACATAGGAAGGCCCTGTCTCTAAATACAAAACAAAACAAAAACAACGAAAAGTATTTCCATGCAGAAAACTGACACTGGGCAAAGAGAATTTTAGTAACAGTCAAAACTGGCCCTGGCCAAACTGACCAGCCATGTAGGTCAGCACCTGCTGCTCCCAAACTGGGAAAGGATATGTGCTGCACTGCAACTTGACCTCTGGCTGCCTGTTCGCCCAAAGCCTCTGCCTGAGGCAAGGAAAGGACAGAAGGCTCACCCTCTCCAACTTAACACCTCCAGAAGAACAAACGGGTTTACTGCTTAGGAAATAATAAAAAGTTCCTTAAATCTGTAATTACAAGGCAATCAGTTTACAAATACAATCTATTCAGGCAGATATATTTCTGGAAAATGAATCAATGTGGCATTCACGAAAATAACTATAAGGCTTTAAGATATTTTTCAGACTATACAAATATAATCAAGCTATTCAGGAAAAAAGTTTGGCAATTACCTGTGAAGCAAAAATTTTTTATCAATAATAAAACCAAACTCATTCATTTCACTCCTACTAGAATATAAAATTCCAGGAGCTGAAGACACAGCTCAGTGGATATGAGGGCTTATTCTTTTTTGTTTGTTTTGAGACAGGGTCTCTTTATATAATTGTGAATGTCCTAAAACTTGCTATGTGGACCAGGCCTGGCCTCAAACTCACAAAGATCCACTAGCCTCTGCCTCCTGAGTGCTGGGATTAATGGGATGTGCCACCTTACCCAGCTTGAAGATTTATTTATGTGCATGCTTGTGTATGTGTCCACGAGGTACAGAAGAGGGCAATGGTTGCTTGAGTAACAGATGGCTGTGAGCCCCTGCAATGTGGGTGCTGGAAACTGAATCTGTATCCTCTCCAACAGCAGCAAGTGTTTTAACCACTGAGCCATCTCGCCAGTCCTAAAGGCTTATTGCTCTTGCAATTAAATAGCATCTTTTAATATACATATATATGTATATATACAACAACCCTCATAGTATATTCAATAGACAAAGACCTTGCACACTTTGTAGATGAGTAAACTAGCAGAAGTGCATTTCCAAACTTTCCAAGGTTATCATATCTTCCACACTCTCCAAATACTCAGTCTGTCTCTCAATTTTAAAACTACATTAAAGCCTAGACAGACAGACTTAATAAACTTCTGCTGTATTGAAGAGCAATTTCCTTATTATTTTTGTTGAACAGTTCTGTAATAACCAGCCTGAAAGCAGCTGGAGAGTATCCATGCAAGCAGTTAACTCCTACAGATGGCTCTGTACTTTTCCAAAGGGAAGTAAGCAAATCAGTTGTGTATGAAGTCCATAGAATACATAGATCTGGGTCAGACACGCCAATCTACCACATTTTGAATAAAGTTGGGGGTACAGTGCTTTACAGTAGAGCTGATCCTGTTGGAAGAGGCACAAGTGAGATAGCCCTGAGGGTGTTAAGAGTGGGATAGCTGGCCACACCCCCTTTGTTTGCCATGTGATGAGGGTGAGAGAAATATGCCCTTCCCTGCCCTGACTCTGCCACCTATTATGGTAGACAAGGGAGCTGACTCTCCCCCTTACCAGCTGTAGCACTCGGGAAAGTGGACCCTGCACCTCGCCTGGGCAGCACAGTAGAGCTGACCCTGTTGGCAGAGGTGTGGGTGAGCCAGCCCTGATGTTGTGAGCATGGAAGAGCTGTCCCCATTATGTATCTGAACTGTGATAGCATGGAGGGGGAGGAGGAGAAATGCCCCCCCCACCAACACCTGAGGCAGGTAAAAGAGCTGGCCCTGAGGTCACAAGAGCTGGAGAGCTGTCCCTGCCCCTCATCAGAGTGGCCATACACCTCACGTAGGCAACACAGTAAAGCTGGCCCTGAAGGTGTAGATGTGGGAGATCCGACCCTGAGGACATGAAAGCAGGAGAACTGGCCCCGCCCCTTGCTCATCACTGCAGGGGGTGAACTAGCCAGGGCAATGCAGGAGAGCTCACAGTGGTGGTGAAGACAGGAGAGCTGGTGGGCTGACCAACCCTGCAACTACCCAGAACCAGGGTTATGAGATAGCCTACCCCAACATCCACCCCATCTGTGATCTGCTGGAGCACCTAGAGGGTGGCGAGCTTGGTCCTACAGACCCAGGACTGCAGGATCTTTACAACACAGGACAGCAGTGGGCTGTCCAGGAAGAGTCCCAGGGAGGGCCCAGTGTCGATGGTGCAGCACAGACCGGGGGCCTCCAACCAGACCAGTGATTCTCTGCAGGGAATGCCTGCATATAAAAATGTATGAATAAAGGAGTTTACTGTGTGACTCACTGTAGCACACTGCAACTTCCATGATGAGATTTTTCCTTCCTTTTCTTTTTTCCTTTTTTTCTTAGATTTTTTTTTAGGGGGGAGGGGGGAGGCATGATATGAAGGACACAAAGAGTGAACAAAAAGAAAAGTTTAAAAAAAAAAAAAGAATGAGTGTTTTGGCATGCATAGACCCTGGGTTCAACTCCAACACAAAACAAAACAAAGTTTTAGCTAGCTTAAGCAAAAACAAAACATTTTTAAAAGATGTTTCTCTTCTGGGTGGTAGTGGTGCACACCTTTAATCCCAGCACTGGCGAGGCAGAGGCAGGTGGATCTCTGTGAGTTCGAGGCCACCCTGGTCTACAGAGCAAGTTCCAGGACAGCCAGGGCTACACAGAGAAACCTTGTCTTTAAATATATATATGTTTCTCCATTGGGTATGATGGCTCATGCCTGAACCCCAACACTCAGTAGGTAGAGATGGGAAAACATCAAGGACAGGCAACCTGGCTACACAGCAAGTCTGAGGTCGGCTTGAGCAACCTAATAAAACAAAGCTGCATGTGGTAATGCATGGGATGCAAGTGATCAAGAGTTCAAGACCAGCGTCAGTAGTCTGTTAGTGAGTTAAGAGGCCAGCCTGGGCTACTAACCAAACAAAACAATATTTTTCACAATAATAGAAGTTCACTGAAGGACAAACATAAGGACACTCAAACACACAGCCTCATTCAGCAACTCAAATACTCAGTGACGGGTACATCTCCTGCAGTGAGGGAAACCTTACTTGGCTGGCAGAGGCAGTAGTAAGAAATGACATGCACACTACCTGACATTTAACTAAGAGCATCTCACAAAACTAAGTACTCTTCACATTCCTGACACAGCAGAACTTCACCCTTCTCACACTGAGGACATACTTAGGCATACATTTTAGTACCATATCAACTTCTCATCTTTAGTCACCTCAACTCCCAACAAGCTATACCAAAACAAAAGGTTTAAGATTTATTTTTATGTAGGTCTCTGTGTGCTCACACAAGTGAGAGTCAAAACTGTTGCCCAGAAGTCAGACATAGGTATCAGATCCCCTGGAGCTGATGAGCTGCCATGTGGGTGCTGGGAACTGAACTCTAGCCCTATGGTAAAGAAGTTACTGCTCTTAACCCCTGAGCCACCTCCCCAGCACCGCCAACAGAAAAGATTTAAATTCCAGGTGGCATCTTACAGTCAGAGACAGAGAAAAGCATAGCTAAAACAAGACATCATAGGCAGGGCCCTGTAGCATGTGAGGATGAAAATGCTATAACACAGTGATAAGCAGAAGCACAGTCATTTACAACATAAGGTGACAGGAAACAGACATTTCAGAAGCTGGCTTGACTAGGCAGGAAAGTGCGGAAACTAATGAAAGGCAGCTTCTCATCAGCTGCTCCTAGCACTGGGTGTCAGAGCTTCCTTGTTCTCAGCTCCCTTCTTTATACAGTACAAGACCGTCCAAGAGAAAAAAAATGGTCTGAAAATTCTTTTAATTCTAATAGCAATTTTTCCTCTCTAGCCATGGAAATGTATTCAATCAAATAAAAGCAAAATTGGCAGGAAACTATGGGTACAAATATATACACAACTATATTCTTAGCACATAAGAACAAAATCCAAACTTGTTAGCCAGGCAGTGGTGGCACATGCCTTTAATCCTAGCAAAGGCAGGCAGATCCCTCAGTCTACAGAGTGAGTTCCAGGACTGCCAGGGCTACACAGAGAAACCCTGTCTGGTGAGTGGGTGCCCAACTTGTTGGCGCTGCTTTTAAGGCCTTTTTGTACTTCATTTTAACCTTCCTTTCCAGTTTCTATGGCACCAGCCTGCAAACAGCTTCTTGAGGATCCTTGCTATCCTGAGGACTTCTTGCATCTTTCTCCCTTACATCTTCCTCCCATAGACCCTCAACCTATGAAACCCTTCCTCTTTCTCTACTACTGAAATTATACTTGTCCTTCAGTCTCAAATTAAAAGCCTTATGTAGCAGCCAGTAGGAAGGCTCAGTGGGAAAAAGCGCTTGCCTCGGAAGCCTAACACCCAGAGTTCAATCCCAGGAAGCCACGGTGGAAGGAGAGAACTTACTCCTGATAGTTGTCCTCTTACCTACACATAGGCACTGTGTCAGCCACATGCTCACAACACACATTTTTTTAACTATATAAAAGCCTTCTGTGAACTATCTAACCCCTTATCAATCTTCTCAAGCATATCCACTCTTTCCTCTAAATTCCCACTCCAGTTTTCATTGACCTCCATTACTTTATTCAGCTTTTCACAGAGTAAACTGCTTCTAGTACCTCCCTGACTGCAAAGCAAGCTTCCTAAGGGCAGACAGCCAGGCGTACTGACTCACAACCCTAGTGATACTCGACATGTAGTTTGTGCCTAACAGTGGAACCAGTTGACATGAAGTGGGCCAACATGAAGAGAAAAAAAAAAGTCTAAATCACTGTGTTTCGAGCTGGAGATAAGCTCACAGTGGTGGACCACCTGCCTAGCATGCATAAGGCCTAGCATCCTCAAACCAGTGTTTTCAGAGTATGTTTTCAATGACTAGTAGGCTGGCAAAAGGCTGACTCACTGTGAAATGCCCTTGCCTGGAAAGCCTGTCCTGAGTTCTAGCCCCAGAACCCACTGAAAGGTGGACTGCAAAGTTATCTTCTAACCTCCACACACATGTTGTAGCACACATGAATACCCCATTCATACATATGCACAATGCTAATAAATAAATAAAAATTTAAAGACATTGCTTTTAAAAAAAGAGTAAGGGGGCTGGAGAGATGGCTCAGAGGTTAAGAGCACTGACTACTCTTCCAGAGGTCCCGAGTTCAATTCCCAGCAACCACATGGTGGCTCACAACCATCTATAATGAGATCTGGTGCCCTCTTCTGGCCTGCAGACATACATACAAACAGAACACTGTATACATAATAAATAAATCTTTAAAAAAAAAATAATAAGAGTAAAAAACTTGACCACTCTACAGATAGGTAGATAGATAGATAGATAGATAGATGATAGACAGACAGATAGATAGACAGATAGATAGGTAGGTAGGTAGGTAGATAGGTAGATAGATAGATAGCTTTCTTGAAACTTACTTTGGGTGGTTTGATTGACACTTGCTGTGTTAGTGTTGGTTTGTGTGTACACTGAGTTGTAAGGTAAGAAGTATTCCTTGTTTTGAGTTGCAATTCTGGTTTTCTGTTTTGATTTATTTTTGTTTATTTTATTTTGGTTTTTTAAATTTATTTATTTTGTTGTCTTAATTTTTTTGGTTGTTGAGATAGGTAGCACAGGCTGGTCTCAAACTCAAGATCCACTGACCTCAGCCCTCTGTGTGCTAGGGATACAAGCCTCCTTGTAGGTTTTTTAAAAGCTTTTAAACAATGCCTAAAGGGGCTGGAGAGATGGCTCAGAGGTTAAGAGCACTGGCTGTTCTTCCAGAGGTCCTGAGTTCAATTCCCAGCAACCACATGGTGGTTCACAAACATCTGTAATGAGATCTGGCACCCTCTTCTGTGTACATAATAAATAAATAAATCTTAAACAAGGCCTAAAGATTGTCTTTTGCCATTTGAATAGACTGAACCTAGCTGGCTCTAAGTTACTCTACCACAAAAGTCTTTGTCAGTAATGCCATCATCCAATGAATAATCTACCACAGATCCTCTTCTTAAAGTACTTTGCTGTGATCATAAATTAAAATGTTTGCTTGTCAGTTAACTCTCTCTGCTTATCTACCATTTCATAAGAATTATTCCCATTGAGGCTTAGCTTCTAAAATGCTTATCCATGAGAGCATGGTAATAAAGCTCTCACCTAAAACAAACTACAATTAACTGTTAGTGGTTAATTAGTGGTGGCTGAAAAGACAACTGTTCACCACAAATTAAAAACCAGCCTTTATGCTATTAATCAAAGTTTCTCTCTCTCTCTCTCTCTCTCTCTCTCTCTCTCTCTCTCTCTCTCTCTCTCTCTCTCTTCAGGGGTGGGGTAGAAGGGTTTAGATGGGGGTTTCACTCTGTAGCCCTGGCTGGCCTCGAACTCAGATCCACCCGCCTCTGCCTCCTAAGTGCTGAGATTAAAGGTGTGTGTCATCACCTCACGAAAGGTCTTTTCTTGGTCACAGCAATCCATACAAGTGATTTCTGAGGGAAGGGACTATCATTTTCAAGCTGCCTGTTATTTGTTTGCGACCTCACTGCATGAGACAAAGAGTATTTTTGAAGTAACAAGTATGACTGTCATGTTCCCTTTGCTGATAACAGACAAAGCAGCAACAGCATGGGCAAAGAAAGCTCGCCTTAGCCCCCAGCCTCTCATCCAAATTAACAACGAGACAAAGCATAAATAAAACCTAAGTCACATTTCACAAACAGAAACAAAGTTCAACTGCTATCTGTTTTTACCGGAATGTAACGATTTTAAGTGGCTGTTTCCATCAAGAAAAATGGACTATCCAGCAACCCCACCCCCAGCTGTGAAGCTACAGGCAGTTAGGTGACCACTGCTGGGGAAGGAAATTACCTTTACGCCAGGAGCACAGCCGCAGGGAGATTCTCCCTGGTGCCCCGGTGAATGACCTCCACCTTGCCTATATGAACAGCACTAACTGGACTGAGTGGGTTAAAGATAATTAGGGGGCTGGAGAGATGGCTCAGTGGTTAAGAACACTGGCTGCTCTTCCAAAGGACCCAGGTTCAATTCCCACCACCCACATGGCAGCCCAAAACTGCCTGTAACTTCAGTTTTAGGGGTACCAACACCCTCAGAGACATACATGCAGGTGAAATACCAATGCATATAAAATAAAAAATAATATTTAAAAAAATTATCTAATTAATTAATTATAGAAGGAGGACATGAAGTTGCGAAGATGTTATGGGGGATCCTACGTAGAGATGGAAGAAGGAGTTGGGGTAAATATGATCAAGATACATTGTATAGATCTGTAAAATTTCCAAAGAATAACAATTAAGGAAGTTGACTATTAACAGTCAATAACCAAAACAAATTTTAAAAATGGGAAAGCATCTTAACACCTAGATTCCATTCTGGTTGTCACTCAATGAGGCACTCCTTTCTCCTCACAAAACAGGGATAATTTCACTCCTATCCATTCAGCAAATATCCACTGAAGAAAACCTAGATACCACCACACATTTGGCTAGGGATTCAGTAAACCTAACAGTTAACACGGTCCCCGCCCTGAGCTTTACACCTCCCTACAAGAGGCTGTCCTGTAGTTAAATGCATACGCACTGCACTGCAAACTGCAACACAGCACAGATACTGCAAGATGATACAATGATTGCTATCATTTGTTCTGTCTCTTAACTGTACACCTTTGCTGCTGGACGACTGCCAGATCCACAACAGTAGGTACAACTGGACAGACTACTGGGTGAGGAACTGACTTCCCCTTAGTCTGGAGTTCAGGCGCTTAATAAATCACTATTTGTTAGCCAAGTCCTAGCTAGTGACTCCCAGTGTAGCCTTAATGATAACGCACAACGCGCTAAGAATAGTCTAGAACAGTCCAGAACTACTGCATTGTTCTGAGAATGTGGCTTAGCATATGAGTTACATTCTCTATATCAGGCAAAGGAGTGACAACAAATTCTAGCCTTATGCAGGACACACTGAATCACAGCCATCAGTGTACCTGCAAACCTGTGTTTCTGACTAGCACCCCAAGTGATTCTTGTGCATACCAAAGTGTGAGGACTTTGCTATAATCATTCCCTTTGCTCAACAATCATTTCAAGCACTATTATTCAAGTCTACCTGGATAATCTGAGCCAAAAAGAAATCAATTTTTTAAAGGCTCTTAAGATACTTAACAGTCAATGTCTCATGGCTCACTCAACTGTAAAAATACTTACTGCATCAAACTCTTTGTTCAATGATTTTCAAACATTCACATGAAATGAAACAAAAAAATAACCCTCAATAAACAAACTGTCACAGACAACATAATTTATCTTATGCTTTAACCTTAACAAGGAAAAGCTAATGGGTATGTTATCAGGTAGCTATTAAGGAGGAAAGCATATACTCTCTGAATAGCATAGACACATCATGATTTTGAATGCTTACAAGCCAACTCTAAGGGTCCATGCTGGAAATTCACACTCCCCAGAACAGCTTTGGAGGGTAAAAGTGTATGCTGTGCAAGACTGACCACCTGAGTCAGATTCCTGGAACCCACCTCAGAGTTGGAAGCACTGGTGAAAATGTCTGTAATGTAACCCAGCCACCCCATGGGGAGATAGGAGGTAGAGACAGGAAAACTTGGCCCAACTTACAGAACTCCTCAAAGTGTGTCCTGTGGTTTGTGTGTGTGCACACACAAAGATCCCAGTACTAAGCCAAAAAAAGCCAACAAACATAATCTCAAAAAATGTAGGCAGTTCCATATCCATATCCACTACACACGGCAACTCTCCTAAAGCAACTCAAGAAATCAACAAGTGTCCTCGACCTATTTTAACCTTACAGAATTAACCTGGTCAGTTACTTCCCATACTATATAATTAGTGCAAACACAGATTGACTTTGGTTCTATTTATTGAAAGCATCTTCCACACCACACACTGGCCTCGAGGTATATGCACATCAAAGGGAAGACACGCAGTACACATTACACCGGAAAAAATTATAAGGTGGAGCTAACATTGTTAGTCAAGAAAACTTTCCATCTGTAGTAAAATTTAGAGCCCAGAGGGCTTCTTCACACTATAGTACCAAGCCTGCAAGACTCTCTCTCAAACCAGTCACAATCTAGTCAGCCTCAAAAGGAAAAAGGAGAAAGTGAGCCAATCCTGGCTCCAACTGACAATTATCCCGAGATTCAATGAGCCTTGGTAAAGCAGACTCTAGGAGCAGCACAAAGAAATGGATCCCCTGCTAACATCCAAGTCTGCACGCACTTAAATCTGTTACTGTTCTTTCACACCTCTACCCATTGTCCAAACTGCAACATTAAACTGGAGTAAAAGCTGTACATAGGGAAAAGAGTTTAAAAATAGGGAGAAATCTCAAACCTCAATTATCAAGGTCCAGACACCCACCTGTGACTTGGTGTACAATCATAAAGCTACATAGTAACAATCCACCTATACTTAACTCAGTATTTCATCAACAGGAAAAGTTTTCCTAGGACAACTGAGAGGTTAACATAAGAACCTGAGTAAAAGACAGATTGAAAAGCTCAGGCTGGAAATAAACAGAGTAGATTAGCAGAGTGCTTGCCTAGCAAGCCTGAAGCCTACATCCCTGGGTTCCATCCCCAGCACCACGTAAACCCAATGAAGTGGCACACCCCTGTAATCCCAGCACTCAGGAGGTGCAGTTAGGACGACCAAAAGTTCAAGGTCTTCCTATATAGTGAGCTTGAGGCCAGCCTGGGCTACATGACATCCTTCCTCAAATAAATAAATAGATCTCTAAAGTTAAGTTGGTAGCTCATTTTTCTCCTCTTACTTGAAAATCTAAGTGGAGGGAGGAAGTGAAGGGGAGAGAGAGGGAGGGAGAGAGGGAAGCGGGGAGATACTTAGAATTGTTACTACCACTACTTCTACAACAGTACCATAGAAATTTCAAAGAATTTGGACATCAGAACACAAACAGCTGGCAGGGTACAAAAGCAAATACCATGAAGATTTTCTATCATCACCAACCTTCCAGAGAGAACTGTTCTAGGCAGTGTTTCTTTCCCCTGCCACCTAAAAATGACAAAAACTACTCTCACCAAGGACAGTACCAAAAACACAGCTTCTCCTTCCTAGGCTCCCAGCCTATAATGTAGGCCTAAGGCCAATCCCTCTCCCAGGGACCCACAGGACCACTCCCACGTTCTCTACAGTGACTAGGTCACAGCTGGGCTCTCTGCTGCAGACTACAGTAAAGGCAACTATGTCTGCTGGCTTATACACTCATAGTAGACGACACTAGCTGTAGTTTCATTGTTTTGGATTCTACAGAGCAAATGACCTAGAACTTTAATACACTTATAACTTTATATATTTTAAATCTAAAATTAAAACGCTGAATCGAGTTAAATTTCCAAAGAGAAAGAAAGATAATTCTAAAAGTTTCTAACAAAAGAAACCATCAGCCACAGATTTTGAGATATCTAGAAAATAAATACCTAGGTACTCAGGAGCAAGGCATCAAAAAGTCATTATTGTATTCAATATCTTAATGCTCCCCACAAAGACTAAGAATATACTGCCAGAGAATATTAGAAAATAGTCAGTAATACAGCAATAAAAAGTAAGCATCTATTTCCAAAAAGGTCAGAGGAAATGCACAAAATCTCCAAACACATGTATTAATGAGCTACTCTTTCTTGGAGTGCAAAGATGAGGAAGCAGAATGAATGATTCCCCAGAGTAAGAGTAACGGGAACAAAAATGGGGAAAAAGGGAATGCCTTCTCTGCAAGGACAGACAGACTCTCAAGATAAGTACAGACCGTGGGCCAAGCTGTTTTACAAAAATGAAAACAGGCAGCTGTGGAAATTATAATTAAAATGAAATGTTTAAGAAGAAAGACTGATGTGGGAAAATCCCATCATGGAAGGAGAGAACTCCTGAGTTTGGGGGGGGGGGGGGGAAGGACTGAGACGCAATATAGATGCAGTAAGGAGAGAAGCACGGGGTTGGAGAATGGAGACAATGAGTGCACACAGCACCTACAAGTCAACCAACAACCACTGGACAGATTTAGTACAAGTACAAAATCACAAACACAACAAGTCAGGGCGGTGGAAGTGTGCGCTGAAACTGCCAAGACAAGGCAACATCCTGGGAGCTTGAAGGAATGTGGTGATGAAGGAAGACACTGCAGTAGAAGGTGGGTTCAAAGAGCAGAAGGGGCCTTAGGAAGAGAAGGGAAAACGATCTAGAGGAACAAATAAGATAAAGGGTAGGATTGCAACAGCACAGACCAGGAGGAAAATGGAGAAGGCAAAGGCCCAAGGCGATTGCAGTTCAGGGGGAAGTCGGAACTAGGAAAGCACTACCACAAACGGCACTCGAAAGTGTAAGGAGCGGTGCACGTGGGAAGACAGGGAGCCAGAAAAGGTGCGCACTCAGAGGAATGTGGCCATGGAGAAACCAGATTGAAAATCGGGCTGCAATAATATCAGGATCAGAAGAAAAACTAGTGTCAACCCCTCCCCCAAAAAAAGCATGCGATGATGATGATAAGGTATACTCGAGATTGTGTGACTACAAAGAAGCAGGGAGAAAAGGCCAAGCGGTGGATACAAAAATGTCGGTGTGCTGCTTTACCATAACGGGGGAGTAACTAAGGAAAGAAGGGGGGGAGGCTAGGGGAGGGGAAGAGACCATGCCTCCAGAGGAAAAGGAGCTGACCACAGGTCCTAACGGGTCTAGAGGGCAGAAGGGACAGTCCACAGGGTCTGAGGGGAGTGGCAGAGACCAGGAAACTATGATGCTAAAGGTGAGAACTTGGGGAGAACACAGTACTGGCTGGGTCGAAAGGGAGACTCCGTCAGTAAGGAGCAGAAAGCAGCATGCCATAGGAAAAGGCAGAGGTTGAGGACAGCCAAAGGCATGGGGACAGCGGGGAGAGCTCCGGGATGGTGGGACAAGGGCACCAACTGGAGACGCCAGGAAGGCAGAAGGGCTCCAAGGCGAGCCGCGAAGGCCCGCCGGGGGCGAGGGTCGCGGCAGGCTCGCGAGCTGGGGGAGGTGAGGCCTGAGTGACAGGGTGGGGGCCCAGGACAGGCGAAGGGTAAGGGGACGGGGCGTGGCGGCCGCGATACTCACACCTCCAGGATGCGGTCCCCCTTGCGCACCCCGGCGCGGTCGGCCGCCCCCCCGGGCAGCACGGCGCTCACATGCTGCAGCGGCGCGTACAGCTCCCCGTTGATGCTCCGCAGTTGCCCGCCCTCGCTCACTTGGCCCCGCACGTTGAAGCCGTAGCCGGACTCGGACTTGACGATGCGCACGACCCGCGGGCCGCCGCCTCCCCCGCCGCCGTTCCCGGCGCAGTGGAGCCCAGACCCCCCGCCGCCGCCTCCATTCCGGTGAGGGGCTGAGGGGTGAATCCCTTCCCCGTCCTCGTCCGCCATCTTGCGAGCAAGCGAGCCGTCCCCCGCCCCCCTACGCCTCTACTCCTCCTGCGCGCGCCCGCCCCCTTCGGCAGCCGCGCGACCCCGGCGCGCGCCCGCTCCGCCGACCGCTGGAGCTAGACGGCCACCGCGCTGCAGGGAGAAAGGGGAGCAGGGGCGGGGGAAGCGGACGGTTAGGCGCTGTGGGGCTTCCTGGGAGATGTAGTTCGGGGGGGGGCGCGGGTGCATGACGCATCCGGGAACAAAGCCTTCTGGGAGTTGTGGTTTATTGGGCTTTGGGCTCTGGTAGGGGTTTCTTTGGTTGGGTGGTGAGCATCTTTTGTTTTGTTTTGGTTTTGATTTTGGTTTTGGAGACAGAGTTTCCATATGTAGCCTTGGCTGTCCTGGAACTCACTCTGTAGACCAGGTTGGCCTCTCGGAGATCCTCCTGCCTCTGCCTCCCAAGTGCTGGGATTAAAAGCGTGAACCACCACCTCCAGGCTTACTTTATTCCTTTCTATAGAGTGGAAACATTTCCAAGTTGAGTGTCTTAGGCCCTGACCGCTTAAGGGAGCAGCATTCATCTGAGCTCTTTATTTACATGGTGCTTGGGTGGGTAAGAACTGACACATGCTGAAGCTAATCGTGTTCCCTTTGTCTTTGATTTGTAAAATCTTGTGTGTTCCACAGCATCTACTAAACAGTAACAGATTAACTTGTGACCTTATCAGTAGGGTAAAATCAAACACTAGACTAGAGTAGTAATTGCTCAGATTGCTGTTTTCATTACTCTGGTGTTACTCTTCTTGTTGTGACCAGGAACTCTGCACATCATCAAGTTTATATTTTGGTAGGTAGCCAAAAACATCAATTGCTATGTTTTCAAAGAATTCTCTTACACTATTGGGAGAAATGAAATAAATGAGATAAAGTCAACTTCAAAACTATTGCTAAATTGAAATTATTGACCACTCTAATATCCAGTTCTAAATCATGGAGGCCGTTGTTTGCCTCCACACACACTTTTTGTATGCCTGTATATAGTTTATGTGAAGTTGCAATACATAAAAAAGTTGTGCAAAAATAACTGAGCTTTAGATTGTGTTACATAATTGCTGACTTTGGCCACGCTAAGGTTCTGTTTCCTAATACGTGAAATAGGGAACCAAATTTGCAATCTGGTTCTATCACTCGGTTGCTGGGTCATCGCCCAAGATGAATATACAAATGAATGAGCAATTTAAGACTGCGATGAATCACAGACATCAACTAGTGGCCTACTTGATGCCACAGAAGGCAGAGGCAGGTGGATCTCTGAGTTCGAGGCTAGCCTGATCTACAAAGTGAGTTCCAGGACAGCCAGGGCTACACATGGAAACCCTGTCTCGAAAAACAAAACAAGAAAGAAAAAGAGAGAGAGAGAGGGAGGGAGGGAGGGAAGGAGGGAGGGAGGGGAGGGAGAGGAAGGAAGGAAGGAAGGAAGGAAGGAAACTTCTTTGTCGTAAAGGGATACATTACTTCATCTTTCAAAGCCACATGCTAACACAACCCCACAACTCTGAGAAATAACCGTGCTGGAGTAACCAGCCAGGAGTCTGCATTCTTGGTATACAGCAGAAGATGAGCAGAAGCACTAAGAACTCTTTCTCAGCATTACCATGTGCCAAGCACTTACATCTGTAGCTCATTAACTCCTTACAGCACTATCACATTCCCTATTTTGTAGACGAATAAAGATGCTTGGAGAGGTTGCAATTTATAAAAGCAGCAAACACCCTCCTGAAAGAGCTTAGGGGCTATGCAGAGTTCTTAGGATTACAGGTGATAGAGGAAGTCATAGAGGAATTTAGAGATTTTGAAAAATACTGGAGACACAAAGTCACTACAGTTAGAGCCTGCATATGAAGGTAAAAAATGTTTTGAATTATAAGCAAAAGGAATAAAGGTGACTTATTTTACAACAAGGCTAATGAAGATTCTTGGTTAGTTTTCAAATGCTGCAATAGTAGAGCTGCAATGAGCTTTGCTCCAACATAATGATGGAATTTGGTTTGAACATGAATCATTTGGTTTGAATTGAACACTGGGTGGAAAGAACGTGTTGCTGAAAGAACTGGTTTCTGTCAATCCCACGCCTTCAATCCCAGCATTCAGGAGGCAGAGGCTAGCCAGTCTCTGTAATTTATTTATTAAAAATATACTGAAGGGCCGGGCGGTGGTGGCGCACGCCTTTAATCCCAGCACTCGGGAGGCAGAGCCAGGCGGATCTCTGTGAGTTCGAGGCCAGCCTGGACTACCAAGTGAGTCCCAGGAAAGGCGCAAAACTACACAGAGAAACCCTGTCTCGAAAAACCAAAAAAAATAAATAAATAAATAAAATAAAAAAGTAAAAATATACTGAAAGGGGACTGGAGAGCTAGCTCAGTAGTTAAGAGCACTGGCTGCTCTTCCAGAGGTCCTGAGCTCAATTCCCAGCAACCACATGGTGGCTCACAACCATCTATAATGGGATCTGATGCCCACTTCTGTCTGATGCCCTCTTCTGTCATGCAGGCATACATTCAAATAGAGCACTCATATGCATAAATAAAACTTTTTAAAAATATAAACTGAATGAGGCTAAGGATGTCAGCCAGTTGTTAGACCACTTGCCTAGAACACAGGAAGCCCCTGCTTAAATTCCTAGTAGCACAAAAACAAGATGTGATACACTCCCAGCACTCAGAGCATAGAGGCCTTAGGAAAATCAGTTTAAGGTATTCATCCTCGGCTATAAAACAAGTTTAAGGCTAGCCTGGGCTATAAGAGACCCTTATTCATGTGTGTGCATGTGCGTGCATATATGTATATATACATAAAAACATACATATATATAAACACATGCATGCACACACATACTGAGTGTACATTCTGTTCTAGGCTTTATTAACAGCAATGAGAGATGCAGAGAGAAATGAGACAGCTACAGACGCTGAGAAAATCAATAGTATGTAGTCAAACATAAAACTGCACCTGCCCCTCATGCGGCAGTTCCATTTCTCAGAGTTCATTTCCACTCGCACACCTGGGAAATAACACTTTTATAAAGAAAGTCATTTCAGCATTGTCTGTATTCACAGTAGTTTGGAAACAGCCTAGTAACAGTCATTGATTAAATTATGATACATCCACAATGGAAAACTGAATCCCTTTAAACAAAAGGAATAAGGAAGCTCTTTGTGGTATGGCATGAAATGAGCTCACAGAGACTGTGCACAGTTCCGTGAGAATGAGATGGAACACAGACTGTAGAACATACTATCGTTTGTGTATAAAAGAGGAACCGTATAACTGTATCT
Source organism: Peromyscus eremicus (assembly GCF_949786415.1). Taxonomy (NCBI): domain Eukaryota; kingdom Metazoa; phylum Chordata; class Mammalia; order Rodentia; family Cricetidae; genus Peromyscus; species Peromyscus eremicus. Next base: position 68,064,749 of record NC_081421.1, read on the forward strand.
TTAGAAATAGTCACAAGAAACTGATAGCATGGATTACCGCTAGGAAGGGAGACTAGACAGCCGGGCTGGGAACAGAAGTAAGAGAGAGACTTTTCACATTATTCCTTTTCATTAACTCTTCTCTAACTTCCAAATTTTCAGTAGAATGAATGTGATGATATATTGTGTACCCTAATAAACTTGCCTGAGGATCACAGAAGCAGATCTGCACGCACATGCACACACTAGTTCTTACCTCTACAAAATCCGCAGCCTAAAGAGAGTGAGTTCCTGTTTCCTCACACCTTATATACCTTTCTCTGTCCAGACATCACTTCCTGGGATTAAAGGTGTGTGCCACCACTGCCTGGCTCTGTTTCCAGTGTGGCCTTGAACTCACAGAGATCTTAATAGCAAAAGACAAAATAATACTAACAATTAAATCACAATGAGAGCTGTGACAGAGATCTGCACAAGCTACTAGGAGAAAGAAGCCTTCCAGACCTAGAGGTGAGGTCGCAGGGGAGATGTTGTTATACACGAGAAGAGCTCACAACACAGAACATGATGGTGGGGGACGCTGAGGTCTGCACGACCATCAGTGTAGCGTGAGAATCTGCAGCTCAGGAGGACTGGAGAGTCAGATCTTTCGGGGCTCCAGAGACTGGATATTGTTCATGCCCAGGAATTGGAATTTCATTCCTAAGAATTTAGGGGGCCTTTGAATGCTTCTTGGGTAGATTATCCAAACATTATCACACTTGCACTTGAGGAAGTTCATGCTACAGGGCGTGAGAAGAATGAATTGAGATAAATAATTAAGAAGCAGCTGCAGTGAAGCGGGAGGGTTAATGGGATTCCAGCTAGGGCAGTAGCAGTGGGGATACAAGGAGTGGGGACATGGGAGAGGAAAGACTCGGAGCCTGGGAGGATGTCAGCCCTGGGACAGGGAGGAAGCGATGGTCCACAGTCCCCCAAGATGAGGCACAAGGAGGAGGAGGTGTGCAGGGGAGAAAGTACTTGGAGCCGGGTGGACTTGAAGGGCCTGTGAGAGGTCCAAGAGGAGTTGTCTAGCCATTGTTTGGACACTGGGCCACAGCGCAGTTTTGGGAACCTTTGGCTCTGGGTGGTGACAAATGCAGAGTAAGGTAGACCACACATTGAGCTAAGATGGGTGCTGAGTGCAGAACCTCTAGCCACATTGTAGAAGACTCAATGAGGAAAGAGATCAGTGAAAGGCTAAGAGGAGTCAGGGACCCAGGGTACTCAGACAGAGTGAGGTCTGGGAAGTCAATGACACTGTCTTCAACATTGGACTTGGACCATTCCTTGTTTGCAGAGCACATCCCACCTCGGGGCTCAGTTTACCCTCACAATAACCGTGTAAACAGAAATCATCCCAAGAAACTAGGCTCGGATAACAGCAGACCACAGGCACACTGCTAATTAACCCAAGGACTGAACCTTGAACCCAAATGTTCTGACAGAAGCCAGGCCACTCTCTTTCCTCTGTCCATCTTCTTTTTGGTTGAATAAGTTCTCCCTACCTCCTGCGCCCTGCAGAGGCAGTGGTTCCCACCTCCCTTCCAGCAGGGATATTTAGGTGGAAAGCCCAGCTCTGCACTTCCGCTCACACAGCCTTTTGGTCTTATGCTTTAGCTTTTTGCTGCTCTGAAGTCTCCTCGTCCAAGCCCGAGCTGAAGTCTCCCTCTAGCTACATCTGACATTTCCCTTTTCTAAATTCCTGAGGCAAATACAGTTCCAGACGACCCCTAATGAGTCATGCTCTTGTGTAACTCCCTCCCTTGAAGGTGAGTAGAACCTGTGACTTGCTTCTGGGCAATAAAATGTGCCAGAGGTGACAGCCGTGTCACTCCCATGGTTCCGCGGTGTTATGTAATGTTCCTTCTTAGCCAGACTGGTCCTCATGGCCTAGTGGAAGGTTGAGAACCGTCTAGGGAGAGCCACATAGGTGAAGCTTCTTCAGGGGACTTCAGGACCTGAGTGGCTCTTGGGGACAGCAAAAAAGTAAGTCCCTCTATCTTATACCCTCATGAAACTCTGCCAACAAGCACACGAACACGTGGAAGAGGATCCAAGCCCCACAAAGGACAGTCCAGTAGCACCTTGACTGTAGCCGAGTGAGATCTGAGTAGAGGGCCCGTGGCGTTTTAAGCTGCTGAATCTGTAGTAATTCTTTATACTGCAAAAGAAAAATCAATATAACCCTTCACTGCATTTATGGTCAGCACAACAACTCAGTTTAGAAACAGCAGCAAGGGTCTAGCTGGGTTTTACCTTTCCAAGCTGAATGTAAGCTTCTGGAAAACAAATGAATTGGCCCGTGTATGGTTAAGAGCACTTGTTGTTCTTGCAGAGGTCCCGGGTTCGATTCCCAGCACACACACACATAGTGCCTCATAAGCATCTATAACTCCAGTTCCGTAGGATCCCACACCCTCTTCTGACATCTAAGGGCGCCAGACATGCCAGTGCTACACAAGCATACCTACTGGCGGGACTCCCACAGAAAGGAAAGGGAGCAGGCTCCCAAGCAGGCCTTTCCCGGCATTCTCTCCTGTCTCCCGTCTAATATGCTAAACCAACAACTGACAAAACAAAACAAACACACACACACACAAAAAAAAAACAACTACCATGACTAGTTTTAGTTCTTCCTCCTGGGGCTTAGAGTAGACCTGTCACAGGACGTATAGCTTCCAGGGAACACCAGACTCAAACTGAAGCCCTGTAAATACAAAGGGCGGGCGGCAGCAAGAAGGGTGGATTTGGATAAGCTGCCACGGGGTGCCGCTTCAACTTCATGTAGATACTTCAATCAATCAATCAATCAATAAGAATTTACAGGGCACTTACAAAAAAAAATAGTTTAGTTTAACAAAAAAATGAAGCACATGCTCCAACAGGGTAAACCTTGAAGATAATGCTGAATGAAATTAGCAAGTTACAAAAGACAATTTTACAGTTATAGCATGATGTGGTTATTTTTCTATGTGGCATGGACAGAAAGTGAAATGCTGGTTACCAGCACTTGAGGAAGGGAGGAACAGGAAGAGAATCTTTAAGAGGTTAGGAATTTGGATTGGGAAAGGTGTGAAAGAACTGTGGAGATGGGTGGGGGTGGGGTGCTTGCACAACACTGTGAAAATAATTAGTGCCACAACCACACACTTCAAATTGGTTAAATGTTGAATTTTATGTTTTATCTAACTTACCACAATAAGAGAGACTTTCTCAGAAGGCAGAGGCAGGAGGATCTCTGTGAGTTCAAGCCAGCCTGGTCTACGTAGCAAAATTGAGGACAACCTGGGGCTACATAGAGAAAGCAGTGAAAATATTCAAGATGCAAAGCAAAATGGTTTTGTTAAGCTTGAAAGCTGTGTTAGTCCATGGTTGTTTCTAACAGCGTTTATGCCAAACTTCACTCACCTTTACCTGTGGATGAGAACCGTTTACCAGCATTAGCCATTGCTTGTTTCCAACCTGTACCATCGTCCCCTTTCCTCAGACCCTCAGGTGGGTTTCATGGGCTTTTTAATTTCTTATTTATTTGTTTATTTATTTTGTTTATTTCAGACAGGGTTTTTGTGTGTATCCCTGGCTGTCCTGGTACTCCCTCTGTAGACCAGGCTGGCCTTGAACTCACAGAGACCCACCTGTCTGCCTCCCTAGTGCTAGGATTAAAAACTTGTGCCGCCATGCCCAGCCTTATTTATTTTTTTAATGTATTTACTGGTAGAGTTTCTCTGTTTAAACTTGGCTGACCTGGAACTGACTGTGTAGACCAGGTTGATCTCAAACTCATGTTGAACCTCCAGCCTCTGCCTCTTGAGTGCTAGGATGTGGTGGTTTAAATTTGAATGGCCCCTAGAAACTCATATGTTTCAATACTTGGTCCCCAGTTGGTGGAACTGTTTGGGAAGGATTAGGAGGTGTGGCCTTGTTAGAGGAGGCATATCACTGGGGGTGGGAGTTGAGATTTCAAAAGGCCATGTCATTCCTAGTTAGCTCTCTCTGCCTTGAGGTTGTGTCTCAAGATGTGAGCTCTCTCAGCTATTACACCAGTGCCATGCCTGCCTGCCTGCCGCCATGCTCTCCACCATGATGGTCATGGACTCTAGTCCGCTGAAACTGTAAGCCTCAAATAAACTCTTCTTTTATGAGTTGCCCTTGTCATGGTGTTCTGTCATAGCAGTAGAAATGTAACTAAGACATGTGGTTTATTATCATTATTATAGACTTATTTTACTTTTACTTATGTGTTTGTGTGTGGGTCTCTCTGTGAATATGTGCATGAGTACAGTGCCAACAGAGGCCAAAGGCATTAGGTTTCCCTGGAGCTAGAGTTACAAGTGATTGTGAGTTGCATGACATAGGTGGTGGGAATTGAATCCAGATCCTCTGGAAGAACAGTATGTGCTCTTAACAACTGAGCCATTTCTCCAGCCCTAGGGTTGTTTTTCATTATTATTATTATTATTATTATTATTGGAATTATTATTAATCTTATTTGAGATGGGTTCTCAATGGCTTCACAATCTTTGGCTGGAATCATCCTCCTGCCTCAGCCTCCCAGGTGCTGGAATTACAGGTAAGTGCTACCATACCCAGTTACATTTCCAAAGTTTTGTTTTTTTGTTTTTTTTTTTTTTATTTACAGGGGAGAGCGCGAACGCAGTCCCCCACTACCACAAATTATGCAGTCGAGTTTCCCACATTTGGGGAAATCGCAGGGGTCAGCACATCCGGAGTGCAATGGATAAGCCTCGCCCTGGGAAAACCACCTTCGTGATCATGGTATCTCCCCTGCCAGGTAAGTATCCAAAGTTGTTTTGACTGATGCAATTCAAGAACCACCCTTAAAATTAAATAATAATAGTAATAAAATCATTGTGAGGGAATGTTGTATGTAGACTGGAATCAACTGCCATGTCCACTTCCATTCCCCTTGAAGGTCACCTGCTCATTTATTCCTTTGTTTTCTGTCCTCTTTCAACATAGCTGGCTCACTTCCTATCTATGCCAAGAGCCTTTGGGACAGGCAGGCAGAGAGGAACTCTCCAAGCCACGAAGAAGCCCAGGCACAAAGCCTGAGTGGGTGTTTGCAGCTCTCGAAAAGTCTGTTTACTGACAACATATATGTGTTCATGCTTACAGTCCCTCGGACGTTTGGACAGGAGGCAAAGCTGTGAGAACCATACCAAGAATGGCGGTGGGGATCTGACCAGCACAAATGGCTCAGCTGTTAAGAGCACATACTGTTCTTCCAGAGGACCTGGGTTCAGTTCCCACCACCCATGTCCGGGAGCTTGAGGACACTCCAGACAACACTACTGAAACCCAGCCTGTGTCCCATATCCAGAGCTCAGCAAAATGCCTATCTGGCTCAGTCTATAAACCTGGAGTTAGAGATTGTCTATTTACTTCAATTCAGTAATTCCACGCAATTTTCCTAGAAAATATCATTGACTAAGACTTCCCCAACCTCTCAAACCCAAGCCCTGGTGCTTACTCTGAGAAGGTTTTTTTGGTTTTGTTTTTTGTGTGTGTGTGAGTTTTGGTTTTGGTTTTGTTTTTTTGGTTTTTCAAGACAGGGTTTCTCTATGTAGCCCTGAATGCCCTGGAACTCGATTTGTAGACCAGGCTGGCCTCAAACTCCTCCCTCTGCCTCCCGAGTGCTGGAATTAGAGGCATGCACCACCACTGCCCAGCTTTTGGTTGTGAGCCGCCACGTGGGTTCTAGGAATCGAATCCAAGTCTTTTGGAAGTGCAGCCAGCACTCCTAACCACTGAGCCATCTCTCCAGCCCCCCAAAAGTTCATTTACATCTCTTCTGGAGTTAAAATCGGTTTCGATCAGCTTCTGTCAAGTTTTCTGCTTGCTTTGGTTCTGGTTTGGTTTCTGAGACCGTGGGGCCCTGGCTGGCCTGGAACTCACTGTGCCACACTAATCTGGCACTTGGTTTTGGTTTGTGAGAGAGTCTCACTACGTAGCCTAGGGTGGCTTGGAATTCATAACCACTGTGTCTCCCAACTGGCTGGGATTACAGGTGCCAGCCACCCTACCCAGCTCCATCATTTCTAAATAATATGTGCCCTCCAGTGCACAGACATTAAATATCAGCACTCAGTTCTCTCCATTCAGCCCTTGGTGCCAGGCAAGTGCGCCAGGGCTCCCTCCAGGAGCGATTATCTTTTCTTCAGTGATCCAGGACAGCCACCTTGTAAACATCCTGCTAGTCCCAGACAGTTCACTGTGGTTCTCCCAACACTGGTGTGGTACTCACCAGCCACTAGGTACTGGACCAATGCTAGGACAGGGAGACAAATCACCTCTGCCATTTAGGACTTCTCCTCGGCCTGGGCTAGAGGCAGACAAGACAACAAACAGGTAGTGTGGAGTGGGAGACTATGTACCAGGTGCGGAGGGAGCACTGTAGAGGATGATAAACACTGTCCGGCATCCTGGGGGGGGGGTTCATCAACAGGCATCAGCTGCCGGGGTGTTCTTTGGTTTTGAAACAGGGTCTCACATTTACCAGGCTAGCCTCGAACTTGTCACGTAGCTTGGTTTTATGTGGTGCCAGGGGTTGAACCCAGGGCTTTGTGCATGCTAGGCAAGCACTCTATCAATTGAACTGCGTCCACAGCCCTTGTTTTGTTTTTTGAGACGGGGTTTCATGTAGCCTAAGATAGCCTCCAACTTAGTTTGTAACCAAGGCTGACCATGAAATCCCAATCCTACTGCCTTCCCGTCTCAAGTCCTGGGATTACAGACAGGCACCATTACTGCTCAGGATTGTTTGTTTTTTAGCGTTATTTATTTGGGAGGGGTGTTCCTGCCATGTGCATCTGCAGAGGTCAGAGGGCAACATTTGGGAATCGCTTCTCTCCACCATATGGGCCCCAGGAATTGAATTCTAGTTGCCTGCCTTGGCAACAAACACCTTTCCCTGCCGGCTACCTTGCTGGCCCAGGGTTTTGTTTGTTTGTTTTGGCTTACAGTGTGAATGTGAAGGTTAAAAGGACAACTTTCAGGAGTCAGTTCTCTCCATCACAAGGGTCCCCAGGATCAAACTCAGGTCACTAGCCTTGGTAACAGATTCCTCACCCCCAGCGCAAACCATCTCTCCTGGCTTCTGAGCAGGGGTTGGAAGAAGGCAAAAGCATACAGCAGAAAAAAGTGAAGAAAGGTAAACGGTTTCTCAGAAAACAAGCCGCACAGTAGCAGAAGCCCAGAAACCAGAGGGAGGAAAGCTTAATCACAGCTGTCACGTCTCCATGGCCCGGGGAGGGGAGCTCAGCCCCGTTGTTGCTGAGTGAGCAACATTATCTTTCTATTCAGCTGTCACATCCTTAAGTCTGCTCTGTGGGTCTCTACAAGATTACAAGGCAGCGTAGTTGTGGAGAACTTTGCAGAGTTGCTTCTCTCCTCTGCTTTTACGTGGGTGCCAGGCATTGAACTCAGGTGGCCATGCCTTTTGAACAGGTGTTTATTATTTCTTCCTTTATTTGGGAGGGGCAAGCACATGTGGAGGGCAGAGGATAAGTGATTTGACCCACTAGTCCAACCTGGAACTCCTTTTTAAAAAAAAAAAAAATGTATTTTTTGGTTTGGTTTTGTTTGTTTTTTGGTTTTTTGAGACAGGGTTTCTCTGTGTAGTCCTAGCTGTCTTAGAATTCAATCTGTAGACCAGGCTGGCCTCCAACTCACAGAGATCTGCCTGCTTCTGCCTGCCGGGTGCTGGGATTAAAGGCAAGAGCCGCCGCCGCCGCCGCCGCTGCCACCGCCACCACCACCACCAGGCTAAAATATGTATTTATTAGTGTGTGTGTGTGTGTATGTGTATGCATGTGTTTGCACACATGAGTGTGAATGCCCATGGAGGCCACTAGAAGGTGTTGGATCCCCTATGGCTGGAGTTACAGGCAGTTATGAGCCACCCTACATGGACGCTAAGAACTGAACTCAGGTCCTCTGTAAGAGCAGCAGATGCTCTTAACTACTGGGCCATCTCTGCAGCCCCCAACCTTAATCTTTTGATCCTCTGACCTTCACTCCCTCACGTGCTGGCATTACAATTATGTACGTGCCACCACACCCAGCTTGAGTTCTCAGGCAGCTTGTGATTATACAAAATGTGACAGTTGATGACTGGAACTCAAACAACCTGCTATTTGAGAGAAGCAGGACCTGGGATTCAGATTAGTGAAATGCCTTACCACGTCCCCGCGGGGTAAGCCACGCCAGCACCCAGCCGTCCTGACCACCCACGCTGAGCTTTCCCCTACGCGTGCTCAGGCTGTGATCGGCATCCAGTGAGCGCAAGAGAATCTCGGCTACAGCATCCTCTCTAGAAAAAAAAAAAAAAAATTGGGGTTGGGGGGAGCTTGACAGAGTTTTCTGGAAACCTCCAGAACCGATTCTTTCATGAACTTACTTAACATGAGCAAATGAACTGACATTTATCCAGGAACTCTAAGAAGAGGAGGTTCAACACCAAGCCTTATTAATGAGATTTTTTTTCTTTTCTTTTCTTTCTCTATGTAGCCCTGGCTGTCCTGGAACCCACTCTGTAGACCAGGCTGGCCTCAAAGTCACAGAGATCCACCTACCCCTGTTTCCTGAGTGCTGGGATTACAGGCATACACCACCACTACGCAGCATATATGAGATCTTTTATGTCGCTGTTTTGAGACAGGGTATTGTATAACCCAGCTGTCTTCCAATGTGCTGTGTAGTTGGGGATGTCCTTGAATTCTGAATCCCCCTGCCTCCGCCTCTACTGCCTCCCAAGCACTAGACAAGTCCCATCTTGTCTAGCTATAAATGAGATCTTAAAATAAGCTTTCATTGTATCAAAATGTTTGCAGCCTCTAGAATGTTCCCAGAGGTCTGCCTCTGATGACATACATAACCAAACAAAACCAGCACAGGGAGACGCATGCAGTTTTTAAATAAAACTTACTTCCCTAAAATCCAACTTCTTTTTAGACCTGGCCTTTCTTCTTCTGGTGCTGGACCTAATTTGTAAAAATCCCTCATTTCACCCTAATTCAGCTGTTGCCCTTTGCTAAAAAATAAAAAAATAAAAAATTAATTTGATATTTACAGCATGAGAACTACTGAGGCCTCCTGCTTGTCCCATGGGGCTCGTAGTAGCCACCTGCCCAGGTGCTCGAGGACATGCTGCCCTCTACTGGTTTCAACCTGGAGGTGCAGAGTCCCTCCACTTGGCTCACCAAACTCTTAAATGAGTTGAAAGGGACTTCAGTCTAACCCTCTCCCCCCACCACCATTTTTTTTTTAATAGTAGAGAATCTGAAGCTCAGAGAGGTTAAGACTTTCGAGTAAGGACACACTGAGGTTAGAGAAGGAGCCAGGCAAAGAGCCCACGCTCAATAGAGGACGGGGAAGGAGAAACACTCACCTCTTCAAATGTGGAAAGGCACAATGGCACTTAAGAACTTGGGGCTTGAGGGCTGGAGAGATGGTTCAATAGGTAAGGGTGGTGCTTCCTGCCTTGGCAGAGGACTGGAGCTGGGTTCTCACCACTCATGTTAGGGGCTCACCTGTAACTGCAGCTCCAAGAAGATCCAATGCCCCCTTCTGGCCTCTGCAGGCACCTGCATTCTGCATTCTTATACACACACACACACACACACACACACACACACACACACACATCTTTAAAAAGAAAAAACACGGGGCTGGAGAGATGGCTCAGCGGTTAAGAGCATGGCTGTTCTTCCGGAGGTCCTGAGTCCAATTCCCAGCAACCACATGATAGCTCACAACCATCTGTAATGAGATCTGGCGCCCACTTCTGGTCTGCAGGCATATATGCAGGCAGAATACTGCATATATAATAAATAATAAATCTTTAAAAAAAATAAATAAAATAAAATAAAAAGAAAAAACACAAGGGGGTGGAGAGATGGCTCAGCTGTTAAGAGAACTGGCTGTCCTTCCAGCGCACCCAGGTTCAATTCCCAGAATCCACATGGTGGCTGACAACCATCCTTAACTCCAATCCCAGGAGATCTGTCACCCTCTTCTGGCCTCTGAGGACACTGCACATATGTGGTGCACAGACATGCACGCAAGCAACAAACCACTGATACACATAAAATGTAAATAAGACCTCAAAGGAAAAAAATTTAATGTGGAGTCACTGGGGATACAGCTCAGTAGTAAAGCTCCGCCCAGAATGTGTGAGGTGCTGGGTTCAGTTCCCAGCACCCTCACACACACACAACTGTGAACTCAGGTGAGTCAGGTGATCCTAAAGGCTCAGGAGGAGCTTGGGGAAAGCAGAACATCTCTCCATCTCTCACTCTCCACACCCCAATCTTCTACAAGGGACAGTACTCTAAGCTATACCAGCACAGGGTCAGTGAAGATTAGATAGTTATAGTTTTCCTTGTTAAGAATTTCAGAAAAGAAACTCACTAAAGAGGTGTAAAGTGTATAAATTTAAAAGATGTTATAAGATAGTTTTCTGTTAGTAATACATGTTAGGAAAGAAAGTGATTCAGGTACATTTTGGACTTAACCAAAATAGGATAGATAATGGAATATTTTCTCTGAATTTGTCAAATGCAAATGGACTAGACATTGTTGATGTATTTATTGCTTGTATATATTATATATAGTTATTGTACTTATTGTATATAGTTTTTCTTATATTAGTTATAACTTTTTTATTCTTTTTTATTTTTATTAGAAAAAAGGGGGAAATGTGGTGATATTTTATTTGTATGTTAATAAATAAAGTTTGCCTGGAGATCAGAGGTCATAGCTAGCCATAAACAGAAGTCAGGCAGTGGTAGCACATGCCTTAATCCGATCATATACATGGCAGGCAGACTCTCTGTGTGTTCAAGGACACAGCCAAGCGTGGTGACACACGTCTTTAATCCCAGTGCCAACCATAGAGACCTGGAGGTCTGTATAGACAGGCAGTGATGAGGAAGTGAGGTGGCTGGGCTAAGAGCCAATGAGAAGGCAGAACAGGAAGGCAATAAAGGCGCAGGTTAGACAGGAAGAGGCTCTCTTGGGAAGCCTAAAGTAGCCCTCACTTGCCCATGCCCACCTGTATCCACACCCACCCTTACCTGCACCCACCTTTGTGCCCTGTTGCCTTAAATCTAGATTGTATGCTTTCTGAGCTTTCTTTTAGAAATGATGTGTGACTACTTACCTCCTGGCATACAGATGTCTTGTGGTACTACTTAGATTAATAGCATTAATTAATAATTAATTAATTAAGGACAGGTTCGCTGAATTTCCCTTGTAACCCTAGAGTGAAGCCCTATATATTAAATGCTCAGAAATATTTACTCACAATAAATCACATAATCAGTGTCCACAGTGTGCCAGACATGCTCCATGCTACACAGTGAGACTGTGTAGCATAGAGCTCAGAGAATCATCATGGGCTTTGGCTCTTACTTATTGTGTTATATCTTCTTTACTAGCTCTGCTAGTAGGAAAAGTTATTTGAACTCTCTAAGCTTTAATTTTCCCACCTGTAAAACCAAGATGATAATGTCTACTTACTAGGAATATTTACTGAGTGCTTAGAGTGAACTAGGCACCATCTAGTTCCCATTTGACAGAGGAAGAAATCGAGACATAAGAGAGCAAGTCAAAGGATGCACAGATAGACAGAATGGATGGAGCTAGGTCACGGGCAGTCTGGCCCCACAGCTCCACGTGTAATGCTGTGCTTTACTTCCTCATAGCTGAAGTAATGGTCTGAACAGAGACATATAAGGGGGCTGGAGAGATGGCTCTGTGCTTCACAGCACTTGTTCTTGCAGAGGACCAGCATACAGTTCCTAGAACCCACATGGAGCTCACAATCACCTATAACTCCAGTTCCAGATGATCTGATGCCCTCTTTTGGTCCCTGTGGGTACTGCACACATGTATATACGCATACATGTAGGCAAAAGCACTTGTACACATACAATTTTTTTTTAAATATCTAAGTCACTGCTGCTAGATGACCAAATGCAAGGACAGTGAATGACAAATGAGTGCCCCGGCCAGCGGGGTCTTCAATGGGGACCTAAAGGGAGGGCCGGCGAATGAGAGGGACAAGAGACACAAAGAATGAGAGCAAGACAGGACGTCTAATCAAGCTCCAAAATTTTATTTTTCTCTCAAGGCATATATAGGTAGGCAAAGGGGGTTGCGAGCAGGAAGGGACTTAACTATGGGGGTTGCAAGCAGGAAGGGACTTAATTATGGGCTGTTCGGCCAGCAGGAAATGTTGCTCTGAAGGTTATCTATCTACCCTTGTCTAACTGCCTAATTGCTTAACTGCAGCTCATTCACCTGATATCTGAGAAGAGGTTCTGGTATCTGTGAGAAGAGGTTCTGGTGCCATGGAGACTTAAGCAAGGCCTAGATCTAAGAAAAGAGGAGAGAAGCCTAAATATGGCAGCATGTGTGTCAAGGGTCGCTTAGGCTTATGGCTCCCGTCAAATGAGATTCTTTATTGCTGGTGCTTGCCACTTGACTCTTCCATAAGCATATTGGGACACACAATCTACCTGTTTCTCATCCCCTGGGATCAACTAAGAGAGTAGACAAAATTCTTTATCATTTTTCTATGTGTATGAGTGTTTTACCCACATGTATGTGCACTATTTGCATGTCTGGTACCCTCAGAGGCCAGAAGAAGGCATCAGATCCCCTGGGACTGGAGCTGAAGGCAGTTGTGAGCCACCATGTGGGTGCTGGGAATCAAACTCAGGTTCTCTTGAAGAACAACCAGTGCTCTTAACCACTGAGCCATCTCTCCAGCCCAAGAACACTCTTTTTTTTTTTTTTAAATAATCTATTTTTATTTTATGTGCATTGGTGTTTTGTCTGCATGTATGTCTGTGTGAGAGTGTCAGAAGCCCTGGAACTGGAGTTAAAGGCCGGTGTGAGCTGCCATGTGGGTGCTGGAATTGAACCTGGGTCCTCTGGAAGAGCAGCTAGTGCTCTTAATTGCTGAGCCATCTCTCCAGCCCCCAACAAAGTATTTTTTTTAAACAGGGTCTCCCTATTGGGCCCAGGCTGTTCTCCTGCCTCAGCCTCCTAAATGCTGGAATTTCAGGGATGTATCACCATGCCCAGCTGGAAAGAATTATTTAAAAAGCAAACTGAAGCTGGGCATGGTGACACACGGATCCCAGCAGTTCAGAGATGGAAGTGGGTGGATTAGACGTTATGGTCAAAGCTATACTCTACATAGTCAGTTCAAGAACTGGCCAGCCAGAACTATACGAGACCCTGTCTTTAAAAAAAAAAAAAAAAAAAAGGTGTGTGGTGTGGTGTATACTCACAATCCTAGTACTCGGGAGGCTGGGGCACGTGAGGTCTTTCTGGCTATCCAGAGAGACCCTGTTAGAACCAAAGCAGAAGAGGGAGCTGGAGGAAGGGGAGGAAGACAGGGCTGGTGCAGGTTCCTCCTTGCAGAGGACCCAGGTTTGGTTCCCAACACCCACATGGCGGTTGACAATCACCTGTAACTCCAGTCCCAGGGGATCTGATGCCCTCTTCACCTGTAACTCCAGTCCCAGGAGATCTGATGCCCTCTTCTGACCTCCTCAGTCACCAGGTATGCACCCGGTGCGTATATGGACATGCAGGCCAAACACTCATACATATCAAAAAATTCAATAAATCTGAAAAAAACAAAAACAAGTGGTGCCTTCAGCACAGAAAAATCCTGGTTTCTTCTAAGTCATTGTGTGGCTAGGCACTGTGTGGACTAATGACAGCCTTAGTGTTTAATCACTTGCAGTCTAATTAGGGAAAGAAACAAGCAAGGTCTGGATTATAACGCAAAACAGTGTTACTATGTTCTACAACAGGATGGTCCAGATGGTTTGCATGAACTGAGTGGGTTCCAGAGGGACACAGCACAGGTTTGAGGATTCTGGGAGGACCTCAAAGAAGAAAACTCAGGCCAGGCATAGTGGCCCACGCCTTTAATCCCAGCACCCGGGAGACAGAGGCCGGTGGATCTCTGGGAGTTTGAGGCCAGCCTGGTCTACAGAATGAGTTTCAGGACAGCTAGGGCTACACAGAGAAACTCTGTTTCAAAAAAACAAAACCGAAAGAAGAAGAAGGAGAAGAAGAAGAAGGAGAAGGAGAAGAAGAAGAAAAGGAGAAAGAGGAGGAAGAAGAAAGAAAAAGAAAAATCAGAATCTGGCATGGTGCCACACACCTTTAATTCCAGCATTCAGGAGACAGGGGTGGGAATGTGTAAGTCTGAGGCAGTCATGATCTACATAGGGAGTTCCAGATTAGTCAGGGCTACACAGTGAGACTCTGTCTCCACAACAAACGATTCTTTTTAAATGCCTAAGAATCAATGGGCAAGGAGTGAATCTGAGCTAAGACTGATGGGTTTTGACGTGCAGTGAGACAAGGGAACTCAGGAATGTTCGTTTACGCTTATGTTTGCCCCGCTGTTTCTCACTGCTGTACAGCCGCTGACTTAGCATACTTATAACTGTGCACATATAATTTCATTTCAAAATTATATTTTAATACTTTGTATAAAGGAAAATTTGGCTCATTATGGGACTTTTAATTTATACTTGTATTCTTACATACAATGATAATTTAAATTGCTTCCTCAAACTACACACACACAAATTTTAAAACAAAAACAAAAAAAGTTTCCTTGAATGGAAAAAGTTAAATTATAAAGCTGTTGAACTTTTTAAATTTATGATTTTTTTGGTTTGTGTAATTACAGTGAACTATATTTTAATTCAGTATAATATTTTTAGAGTTAATTAGGATATAATTATTTAAAATTCATCTGGAAAAATAAACAGAAAAAAGAGCAAAGCTTAAAGACAGCAGGACACACCTCATCTTGCAGAGCCTTTGCCTCAAGGGTCTGAAACCCTGGCTTTGCCCACCACACCGAAGGCAATGTAAAGCAAAGCAAACCCTTCGACAAGAGCTTAAGTGGCAGAGAGTTAGGCTTCACAAATAGACATTATGCAGCCTGCACATCAATTTAGCACTCTAGCTAGACAGAATAGACCCAATTTCATATAAATACTGCAGCTCAATGGGAGGAAAGGCATTTGAACAGTGGCTTACAATTTTGGGAAAAAAGATATGCCAATTACCTTGATTAGTACACCTTGTAGGCGAGTGTTGAAATACTGCATTAAGCACCGTGAATGTATACTATTCTTACGTACACAGAATTACTATTTTAGAGTTCTATGTGTATTATGTACACACACAGGACTTAGCCTTAACCACATACCTAAATAAACTCTAGATAATTAAATACTTAAATTAACTGCAGAAAAATTAGAAGGAAATACAATTACATATATAAGGGTGATATATATTTAGAATGTTTATATTAAAGATCACAAAGGGGAGCTGGAGAGATGGCTCAGTGGTTAAGGGCACTGGCTGCTCTTCTGGAGGACCTGGGTTCAATTCCCAGCACCCACATGGCAGCTCACAAGTGTCTGTGACTCCAGCTCCAGGGGATCTGACACCCTCTTCTGGTCTCTATGGACACCAGGCACATACATGGTACACAGACACACATGCAGGCAAAACAACTCTACACATCAACTAAAATAAACAATTGTTTTATCAAGATCACAAAGGAAAACATTTTAGCCCCAAAATATAAAAATTGAGTTTTTAAATTATTTTTAAGTAATGAAGTTAAAAAGACAGTTGCAGGGGTTGGAGAGATGGCTCAGTGGTTAAGAGCACTGACTGTTCTTCAAGAGGACCGGAGTTCAACTCCCAGCACCCACATGACAGCCAGCTCACAACTGTCTGTAACTCTAGTTCCAAGGGATCTGACACCCTCACACAGACATACATGCAGGCAAAACACCAATGCACTAATAAAAAAAAAAAAAAAAAAAAAAAGGCAGCAGCAACATTTAGTCAATAAACACAAACAAGTTAATAGGAATACTAAGGACCCACTAAGAGAGGTCACAGTCTTTCTCTGCACGTATTTATTAAGCTCCTCCCATCTCTGTGGGGCACCATGCCTTGAAGATCTAGGAAGGGCCCTAGCTGTAAAACAAGTGTGCCCCTGCCCTTGGGGATCTGTGTTAGGTGGGATAAGGTAGGAGGCAATGCAGAGAAAATGTCACTACAATTGGTCTGGGAAATAAAAGCTGTCTTACTGGCTAAGACAGAGATACTGAAGGGCTCATCAAAGACTCAGTTTCTTTCCATTTCTCTCAGCACAACAGGTTTGTTGTGTGTTTATCACAATATCATAAGTAAATAGATAAATAAATAAATAAATTAGTTAGTTAAAATGTGGTATGTTTGCTGGGCAGTGGTGGTGCACACCTTTAATCCCAGCACTCGGGAGGCTGTGGCAGGTGAGTTCAAGGCCAGCCTGCCTGGTCTGCAGGGCAACAGGGCAAGTTCCAAGACAGCCAGGGATACACAGAGGAAACTATGTCTAAAAAAAAAAAAAAAGAAAGAAAAGAAACATACAAGAAAATTAACATGTTCGACAATAGGGAAATGGGTAAGTGAGGATGAACTGCGCTTGAGTATTTTGTATCCAGTACAAATGCCTGTTCTGAAGACTACACTGCATCCGGGGATGGTAAAAGTCGGGCACAAAATCTTATGGACACTTGCAACAGTTTTGCCAAAGGAAAAAGATTGTTTCTAACCAGGCTGAAATAAACACTCCGGGATGTGACCCATGCTGCTGAAGTGGGCGTGTTTTGGTGCCTTGCTACTCTAAGTCTTCATCATCTGGTTTTCCTCTCTCGGCCAGGCTGTATCCCCCACGCCTCCTGCAGAGTCCCATCCACACATCTGCTGGTACTGTCCCTTTCACCTGACATGCCCTCCCCTTTGACCTATCAATCCATCAAATACTTGTTTGTAGCTGTGCATGGTAGTACATGATTTTAATCCCAGCACTAGTTCGAGGTCAGCCTGGTTTACACAGTGAATTCCAGGACAGCCAGAGTATGCAGTAAGACTATCGCCAAAAACACAAAACAAAACGAAAACAAAAACTTGCCTGTAGTTGATTAAAAGTATGCTGTAAGCCACAGCACTTTGGAGACAGAAGCAGCTAGATCTCTGAATTCAAGGCCAGCCAGGTCTATGTAGTGAGACCCTGTCTCAAAAAAAAAATAAAATAAAATAAAATAAAAATAAAAATAAAAATAAAGATCCAAGAGTCCTAAAGAAGGCTTATGGTCACTCCCACCACTTCCCCCAAAGACCTTCAGCTGGGCTCCCTGTCCCCCAGGGATGCCAGCTGATTTCCACTGCGGGCTTTCCTCTCATGCTTCCTCCCAGGCTCAGCTCCTCCAGGCTCAGCTCCTCCTCCAGGCTCAGCTCCTCCTCCAGGCTCAGCTCCTCCTCCAGGCTCAGCTCCTCCTCCAGGCTCAGCTCCTCCAGGCTCAGTTCTAGGAATCCTCCAGGCTCAGCTCCTCCAGGCTCAGCTCTAGGGTCAAATCCTTTCTTGTCTCTTGTCTTTCCTCATGTTTCACTATCACTCACCGTTCACGGGTCAGCCCCAGCCACTCATCTGGAGCCTACCCACCCAACACAGCCCTGTCCTGTAGCACTTGACTCAATGCTGCACAGATAATAGCGGTGGGTTTTTATTTATTTTTAAAATTCTTCCTTTGCCTCTTTTTCCCCCCATATCCTAGCAGTAACAATCTCCGTATTTTCTTTTCTTAAAAGACTTATTTTTATTGTTTGTAATTATGTGTGTGGGTCTGTGCACACAGAGGCCAGAGGCATTGGATCCGCTGAAGCTGGAATTACAGACAGTTGTGAGCGCGCTGCTTTAGGCAAGTACTTGGTATTTTTAGACAAGATTCAAATAAATCTTCGGTGGTAACTAGAGGTGCAGGGCAGCAAGGCATGGCTTCAGTAGTAATCCAGGCTTAAGGCAACAGGCTAAGGGTGGGCTGTGACCATGGGACAGGCCACATGTGAGATTCTTCAAGAGAGGGAACTTTGGCATGTTGACAAACCAGATATAATTAGATTATGAAATGGAAAGAGGAGTCAAAGATGATTGAAAATGTCTAGTCTGATGGGTTATGACTCTAGTAAGCAGAGAAACTGAAGGTTGATGGGATAGCTCACACCTGTTGTCTCGGCACATGACAGACCGGCACAGGAGAATCAGGGTTCAAGATCAGCCTGGGTTACATCCCGAGACCCTATCCAGGAAGGGAGGGAGAGAGAGAGGGAGGGAAGGATTGTAAAGGAGGACAGAGTAGATGAAAGCCAATTACAAACCTCCTGACCCAGGGATTATACAGTCAAGGAGAGAAGTCCATTTTTTTTTTAACTGACCAATGTTTTGCAAAACTTCCCCCCCCCCCCAGTAATGTATTTTACATAGCACGTCAATTAAAACACAAAACCACACTGAAAGTTACCAGACAGACAGAAGAGTTCGGCTGGGCCCAGAACTCCAGGGACAGGGAGGGAAGGGCTGGCCCTGTGACAGCTCAACTCATAAGGGCTAATGATTTCCCTTCCTTTAGAGCTTTGAGGTCCTGCGGTTTAAGACTTGGTGACCAACACCCTGTCAGGAAATTAATTATCCTGCCACCATCTACCCTCAATCTCTTCTTCCACAGGGCTCCAGGGAAAGAGATTCTAGCATAAAGGCCACACACATTTTAAAGTCCAAAGTTGGCCTCCGTGAGCCACAGAGTACTTACCTTTAAGAACCGCCTCTTTCATCCTCAGCCTGGAGAAGCATCTTCCTTGGGAAAGGGAGGGATATCTGGGTCTCCAACTTTTGAGTGTCAAGGCCATGTGCTTATAATTGGGACAGAATAGAGGAGACAATTGCTCCTTGCGAAGCCAGAGCTCTAAATCAAAGCATGGAAAAGAGGCCAAGGGCCCTAGGCTAACATCTGTTGTTGAGTCATAGCCTGAATAGACTGAGGCCCTAGCTCAGCAGCTTGGCTCTGAGGAACGAGAGAACTCAGGGGATTACACAGGCCCCACACAAAAACAGCTGCTCAGAACCAGGAGCTGGCTAGAGAGGGAACACTGCTTTTCCATTCCAGAGGGCATTAGCCTCCTCTGCGAAAGTAAGCTACCCTGTCAAGCAGAGCATCCTCCCAGTGTGGAAACATTTCATGGTGGAACAGAGAACGCTTTAAAACAGGGACAAAGCCAGGCGTGGTGGTACACATCTGAAATCCCAGCACGTGGAGGGGGCTGTGTGTAAAGCAGGAGGATGGTGACTTTGAGGCTAGCCTGGGCTACATAATGAGATCCAAAGAGAGATACAGATACACCCAGAAAATGAACAAATCATCTTTGAACCTTAGCAACCTGTCTGGCCTTAAACCACAGAAATCAACCTGCCCTCTGCCTTCCAGGTGCTCGTGTTAAGGGTGCGTACCACTAAGCTCAGGGGTTTCTTTGTTCTTTATTTTGGTAAGCTTTTATTTTGAGACAAGGTCTTACTAAGTTGACTAGGCTGCCCTTTTCAGTCCTCTTGCCGCATCACCAAAGTTGCTGAGGTTAACCTGCTCCACCTGGCTGGAACCCCATGCGCTGCCAGGCTCTTTCCTGCTCGGCCCAAGGAAAAATGCAGACCCGGAACACGGGCAGCTGTGAGGGGAGGAAGCAAGCGCTCTTGTGAGCTCCTTTTCCCACACCAGGTCTGTAGCCCACGTTTTATAGGAGGCTGGCAATGATGGGCTGCATGTCTGGACAGCTCTTAACGCCCTCATGGCTAAGATCCCAGAGAGGCAGAACTCAAGCCTCCCTCCGGCAGCACACAGGAGTTGGCTTAGAACACCACAGAACACGGGCAATAAAAACGGCCGAAGCCAGGAGCTTGCCATCTCCTCAGCCCCACTGACATCTCTAGGTGGAAACTGTCAAGATGAGGAGTGGTGCCCAGCACTCTCCTGCCTCCTCCTTGGCCTTGCTCCTTCCAGCAGCAGCACACAGTGGCATACAAAGCAGACGCCAAAGATGCCCCCCCCCCACACACACACTTTTTTTTTTTTTTTTGTCCAAAGAATCTCTTAGTTTTGCTTTTGGTCTCCAGAATGTCTCCTGCCCACCTCCTATCTGCACCCCACATCTCTGCTCCTCCCGTGTCGCCCAGCAGGCCCTGCAGGAGAGCCTCCCTTTTCCTGCAGGGCAGCACATTCATTCCTGCATCCTCCAGCCAGGCCAGTCTTCTCGGCACCCTTGCCAACCCCACCCTGCTTCCACCCTGTTAATATTTCTGAGACAAGCAGTCTGGCTATACCTGTGCCAAGCAAGACTGCCAGGGCAAGAGAAACCCAGCGAGTCGGGAGGCAAACCCAGATCTGGGGTGGAATGTTTCCAGTGCATTTTGATGCCCATGTTGTGAGTCAGCCGAGGAAGAAAAGTTACATTCTCAACTGAAAGAGAAAGGGGAACCAGAGGGGCCAAGCAACAGGAGGTTGTTGTTTCCCGTTTCCTTGGCCCAGAAGAGTGTGCAAATTCAGATATGTCTTGTTTGACCCTGCAGCCAATTAGCTTCCTGGAAGAAAGGGGGGGGGGGGGGATCGCTGTACTAACCCAGTGATACCCAGAGATCGCCAGAAACTACTAAAGCCTTCAAGAGTTGCGGTCGGCATTTCCAGGAAGCTGTTCACTTCTGCGAGGGCTGTGAGCCGCCCAAGTACCTCGGCTGTGACTGCCGTCCCTCTGTGCAGTCTCGGGACCTGTAACTCTGGGTAGTGCTGTCCCAAATCAGGCCACAGAATGACTAAGTTCAGCGATCCCACAAGGTCACTGCCCCAAACAGGGTCAAAGCTAGGGTTGGAGATCATGGGGCCCGGTGGCCCGTAACTTTTCTAAATACCACGACATCCATACATCATAGTCCGAGGGTTGTAACACACCTTTCAGATGCTGACAGCAGGGTGCCACCTTCGAGAGACAGTGTATTATGTTTTCTCATCCTCTCCAAGAAGTAAAAGGAGACCAGGCCCATGGGGCCAAGAGACATAATAGCATAATTTATTAAAGTTACTATACAACTGTGTCACAGACAGGAATAAAATGTGAAGGGGCACAGGGATCATGTTCAACGCCCTCATTCTGTAGAGACTGAAGTCTCAGGATACTGTACGGACAAAGCCAGGCCCTGGGCCTAGTCCTGACACACAGAAACACAAAGACTTGAGGCTTCTGGTTGTGAGCTAAGTAGATTTAAGACTAAAGCTGTTCCTGGGGTCCCACATTCAGGTGCTTGAATACTCCTGAGGCTGCTAGAGCACACTGTAGGAGACACTTGGAGCTGCAGGGTCATTCGGGGCTGGTAGAGATTGTTATGGGGTGGAAGGGTGGGTTCGCAGAGGTTAGTAAAACCCACCCCTGCCCCAAAACAGTCCTGACTGCCCTTTTCTCCAGACAGCACACACTTGGGGACAGACGCTAGCCTCCTGAGTTATGGACTGACTCGGGAGGAAGAGATAAAAAGCAGTAGCTAGAGGGAAGGCCTGGGGAGCCAACCAGAATACTCCCCCACATCCAGGTAAGCCCGAACACCTCAGCAGAAGACTGCAGGACACTGGTACTAAATCACCTATGAGATATAAACAAAACCAGCAATAACTTAGCAAAATAAATACAGTGATGGTTTTGCTGGGACTGATGAGGAAACAGTTCTTAGCTGTGGGTCAGGAAGACTGAGGTGTGCCTTCCAGGACACCACAGGGGAAAACCCGAAGATGGGGAGCTTCCACAGCGCCAGAGAAGTCCCATGAACTATTCGAGGCCCTAGAGAATCTTCCTGCTAAAAACTGCTTCCTGCTAAAACCTGCTCCCTGAATGTACATTCCTTTGTCTCCAGAAAGGCAAGGCTATCTAGTTTAGGTTCCCTGGTGAAGACCAGGCCTGGCCAGCAAGCCCCCACTGGCTGTCTGTGGGAGGCCCTGGACAGCATGGCAGAAGGGTGGAGCCAAGCGGAAAAACAAACAGTTTGTTGCTAAGAACTGAGCTGTGTTTGCAGAAGGAACTCCATTCCCTCAGGACGCACTCCAATCACCGTCCTTCCAGCTTTTGGGGGCCGAGACAAATTTTGTCACTTCTCTGGACTTGATGAGGGCCTGGCTTTGAGGCAGCTAGACTCCAGTGGACACAGCAGGGAAGCTCTTGTTACACAGAAAAACAGTAACTGGGAATAAGGATATCGTCCTGTTCCTGCTGGCAGGAGAATGTCTTCCCTAGGCCTGCAGTGTCCCGAGGAGACAGACGCTTCTGCTCCATCTGCCAGCAAGCAGAGGATAAGAGCCTGGGGCATGAGCCCAAGACCTGGGGCCACCAGGGTGCGGCGGGAAGTCAGAGTCAGTATCAAGAGCCTGCAGGGGTGGTGGGCTTCTCTGCAGGTCTGAGCGACAGCAACGGCACCATCCATCTCCCGCAGCTCAGGTTTCCACCACTCGGATGAGAGGCATGGGCTTCGGGCTGGGGGGCTTGGATATCCTGACACTGGAGAAAGAGGAGTAAACACTGAGGGCTGCGCTACTGCATCCACTCCACAGAGCATCCACTCCACAGAGCATCCACTCCACAGAGCCTCCACTCCACAGAGCATCCCCTCCACAGAGCCTCCCCGCCACGGTGCCTCCGGAACACTACACTTCAGGGCTGACTCATCTCCTGAGTTCTATTGAAACAGTGGTTTTCAGGCCCATGGAGGGGAAGCTGCGGCGTGACATAGTTATCTGGTGGCAAGGGTGATAGAGATAGGGGTATCTTCTGAGAAGAAGGATATCCACTGAGAAGTGGGTACAGCTGAGATGCCCGATTTTCCTCCAGGATTTGAGGCCTTTTTGTGAATCTCTTAGAAAGGAAAAAGCCTCCTCTAGAAATATGCAAATATATGCACAAATTTGCAATATGCAAATACTATAAATACATTTTACATGCAATTTCAGGGGTTCATATACTTCCAGAAGCCATGCATGGTCCTCCTAGGCTAGCAAGTAGCCTATTGAAGGAACTCAGATTGGAGACTGAGGCAGAAAGCTGGGTTTCAGTCTTCCTGGCCTCAGCCCTGAAGGCTTTACAAAGTTCCTGCGCTCTCTCCTGTCCTGCCTGGGCCCCCTCTCTGCACGTACTCACCTGCCCAGGTTCTCTGTCTTGGCTCGGGTCTGCGTGCTGAAGTTTCCATGACTGACCTGCTTCTCTATCAGATGCTCCATGCGGTCATGCATCTCCAGGTTCTGAAAGGCCAGCACAGGGTTACAGTGGGTCTCTCTGGCTTGCCACGTGTCCCATTCGACTCGCATTGATGCTCCTGTTCACTCCCTCTACACCAGCACACCACCAGCCAGGGGGGTCCTCTCCCTTCGTCTTCATCGCAACATACCACTCCCTGCCTCTGGTACTTGCTTCTCAGTAACTCGGCAACACTAGTCACTTCTAGCTCCTCCTCTGTTTCCTGTATAGCTTCGGTCTTCAGTTGAAAGAGTCATATGCCTTTATCAACAGGCTGGTTTTTAAAGCATCTGTAGTTTCTCTGTTGTTTCCACTTCTGCTTTTTATTTCTATGTATGTCTGTGTGAGTGTATGCCACATGCACACAGGTAGGTGCCTTCCAAGTCTAGAAGAAAGTGTCAGATGCCCAGGAGCTGGACATACAGGTGGTTGTGGGCTGCCAGATGTGGGTGCTGGGAACTGAACTCAAGTCCTCTGGAAGAGCAGCAAGCTCTTAACCGCTGAGCCATCTCTCCAGTCCATACAATTTTGTTTTTGTTTTGTTTTTCCCCCAACATATTTTATCTTAACTCTAGACCCTACTTTCTCTAAATATCCTGTCTCCCATCTGTCTCCCCTATTACAGGGATCTTAACACAGTGGATTGCAAAGTGATCTGAAGGTGGTCAACAGACAGGAAGGGCTCTGCAGCAAAGTAGAAATTAGACTAGGAAGTCACCTTGATAGCTGATTGAACCCATCAGCAGAGCTGTGAGGAATGCCAACTATAGAATGTGCCCTCTTCCTTCAAAGCCTGGCTCCACTGTCAGCAAAACCCACATGCCCAAGATATGCCATGGTAGGTGGCTTGCATCATGATGCTCTGCCCTCTCTGGCAGGGACAGGTCTTACCATTGTCAGCTGCTCCCTGGAAACTCTCAATTCAACTGACCATGGAGCAACACCCCCAGACACCCAGTTCTAAGCAGCTGCTGGATGGGACCAAGCCCCCTCCCTGTGCCCAGGCTTCTCAAGAACCCAGTTCCCTGTTGGGGGCTGTCCCATACACAAACCTCAGCCTCCAGATAGGCAATTTTCTCCTTGAGCTCTTGAATGGTGGCATCCTTGGACTGGATCACAGATTTTGAATTCTGGAGCTGCGAAGACGTAAGAAACATGGAGTTCATCTTGCAAAGACTCAGTCCACACTCACCAAACCCCTCCCTGACTACAGGAAAGCCAGCAGAGTCAAAAGGAGAACTTGCTCTTCTCACATTTTCATTGATGTTTTTATAAAACCTTTCTTTTCGGCCTAGAGAGATGGCTCAGCGGTTAAGAGCACTGGCTGTTCTTCCAGAGGTCCTGAGTTCAATTCCCAGCAACCACATGGTGGTTCACAACCATCTATAATGAGATCTGGTGCCCTCTTCTGGCCTGTAGGCATACATACACTGTATCCATAATAAATAAATAAATCTTTAAAAAAAAAAAACAAAAACCTTTCTTTTTATCACTAATGAAGCCAGAAGCAGGGATGGCAGAGTAAGAGGAAGTGCCATCCTTAACTCCAAAGTACACAGGAGACCATGCAAAACCTAGTCCTTTGGGTTCTGCAAAGTGTAAATTATTTATTCATTCGTCTAGGAAACACTGAGTGCTTACCATACCATAGCTACTGTTCTAGACAATGAGAAATGGCAGTTAACAAAACAAATGCAAAGGGAGCTGGCCCGAAGACAGAAAATGATCCCTCTGGGTTCAGGGAGGACCTTAGGGTCTCAAAACAGTTTTGCAGCTGGGCCTATCCCAAACACACTACTCTGAAGCTCAGGCGGAAGAATTAGGCAGGAGATCTGCGGGAGATAACTGGGTTTATTGTGACTCCATTACTCATTTACCAAAAAGACTTAAGAGTGAAGTGAGACCGGCCTCTTCCCTTTTCCAATGGGAAAACAATGTCAGGGAAGGACAGAGGAAGAGCGACACCTGAACTCCATGTGTGGAATAAGTAAGGAAAGCAGAGGCTTGGGGTGAACACAGGGCAGGTAAAACAGGACCCCCTCTACCTGCTCTATCATCTGCCGGACTTTCCGCTGCTGGCTCTTCAGCATGTCATCCAAGTGGTGGATCTTCTCCCGAAACCCAGCCACTTCCTTTTCCAGAGCAGCAGCCCTGGGAACAGAGACCAGGAGGCTGAGGTGAAGTCACACTTGCCACCAAGTGTGAGTCCCTCCCCTAGGGAACAAGTTTAGAGCTGTAGAGCTGTCTAGTCCAAAGGACAAGAGGCAGCGAAAGTCATTCGCATGCCACTAGGGGGCAGAGTGTTTTGTTCCGGCTTCTGTGGGGTCCTAGGACCACAGTCACACTAAGCAGCCTAAAACCTACCAGGCTAGCTCTGAACTCACAGGTATTGTCTTGCCTCAGCCTCCCAAGTTGCTAGGATTACAGGCATGCACCATCATGCCTTGCCAGGGGCAGATTGTTTGTTTGTTTGTTTTTTATTAACTTTATTATTAAACTTTTTCGCCAGGCGGTGGTGGTGCACGCCTTTAAACCCAGCACTCGGGAGGCAGAGCCAGGCGGATCTCTGTGAGTTCAAGGCCAGCCTGGACTACCAAGTGAGTTCCAGGAAAGGCGCAAAGCTACACAGAGAAACCCTGTCTCAAAAGAAAAACAAAAAACTTTTTCAATATTAAAGCCAGGAGAAAGTTGGCTGCCTTGCATGTTATAAGTTTCTGATTATGCCAAAGATTTAAGTAGGAACTTGGATTATTCTAAGCAAACAAAGCCAAGATCCTCAATAAGAAATATTTTTTCTGTTTTTAATTCTTTTAATTTTTTTAATGATTTATTTTTTTATTCTATGTGCATTAGTGTTTTACCTGCATGTATGTCTGTTGGACCCCCTGGAACTGGAGTTACAGACAGGTGTGAGTCACTGGGAATGGAACCCAGGACCTCTGGAAGAGCAGCCAGTGCTCTTAACCCCTGAGCCACCTCTCCAGCTCCTCTGTCATTAATTCTTTTTTTGGTTTTTCAAGACAGGGTTTCTCTGTGTAGCCCTGGCTGTCCTGGAACTTGCTCTGTAGACCAGGCTGGCCTTGAACTCACAGAGATCTACCTGCCTCTGCCTCCTGAGTGCTGGGATTAAAGATGTGCACCACCTCCGCCAGTTCCTCAAACCCTTATAAATGTCCAATCACAGGAGTGATGGGGACATGTTTTCTTATATAGTATTTGGTCTTGTGTTTCCAGCTCCTGACAAGATGTTTAGATTCTCTAAAAATGCTAAAAGTGTCTTAAGTACACTTAGAAAGTGAATATTGGCTGGGTTTGTAGATAGTTGCAGGATGGAGCTAGTTAAAACTTCAGCCCCTCTCCAACCTCTGCGGGGAGAGACCGACCATGCCTGCACACTGGACAAGTGTTTAAAGACCTCTGGGTCCAGAAATGCACAGGCATGTCAAGAGGACAGCATACACCAACGCCCTGGGGACAGCAGCGCTGCACTCTGGACCTCTCCCCATATGCCACTTCATCTGCTGTTCACCTGAATCCTTTAAGAACCTAATAACACTGTTTCATCAGTCCCCTGAGCCACTACAACAAATTCCTGACCTGAGGAAGCAAGAATCCCACCCCCATGCACGAATTTTGTAGGTAAATGGAAAGGTATATGGGTAGCCTTGAGCATACTAATTTTGACTGTCAGCTAAATGGGGGTGGAACTGAACCCTTGACACATGGGGCCTGCATTAACTCTGGGTAGTCTCAGACTTGAATTAATTGCGGGACCCAGAATCAATGTCAAGAGAGAAGTAGAAAGTTGCTTGATGTCACAACGCTGTGGGCAGAGTTTTTCTTGGTCAGTCACTTCTGAGAATGCCCAGAGGATCCTGAAGAGCCAGCATACTGGCTACCCCCAGTTCTGCCTGAAGACAAGTGCATGATGCTAGAAAGTGGGTAGTACCCAGGGTGAGGTGGCCACAGTGCGCCTGCGCCCCACACCCTTCCTGAACTTCAAACATTCTAAATTCCACTCTCAGTTCTCCACACGAGGGTATGCAGCTGTCAAACGCCATTCCAGAGCACTAATTTGGGTTTTTCTCACCCTTTGTTCTTCTTGTTCTTCTCTTAGTCTGCCCGCGTATGTCCCACACAGAGGAAGAAGAGGTTCTGAACACAGCTATCTCTCAACACCCAAGGGGGAATGATTACAGAAACCCCACCCCATGTGCTTCCGGCCCTCCTCAGTATTTGCGTGTGTCCTCGGCATGTGCATCTTCCCTTACACTTCACCTCTAAGTTACTTAGGATACCTAATACACAAATGCCACAAAATAACTGTTCATTGTTTGGGGGGCCAACGCAACCATGTAGGGTATGCCATGTTTGGTTGATGTCCTAGGAGGCTTGCTCCTTTCTGAGGGGAGATGGAGCAGGAGTTGGATGTGGAGGAAAGGAGAAGTGGGGAGAGAGACAGGGGGTGGGTGGTTGGCAGTCAGGATGTAATATATGTGAGAATAATTTAAAAAAAAAAACAAAAAAAGATTTCTGATAGGAGAAAAAAGACTGACGTAGAATATAACAAAGAAAGAGAGAGAGGGGAGAGAGAGAGAGAGAGAGAGAGAGAGAGAGAGAGAGAGAGAGAGAGACTGTAGAGATTCAGTAAAGAGACAATTTCCCATTTTTTTTTTCTTTGAGACAGGGTCACACTATGTAGCCCTTGGTGGCCTAGATCTTGCTATGTAGACCAGGTTGGCCTCAAACTCATAGCAATCCACCTGCATCTACCTCCTGGGTGCCAGGATGAAAGGCGTGCGCCACCACTGCCAGCTTCAACTGTTCCTGTAAAGTTACTCTGCGTAAAGTCAAACCAGGAAGAGGCTTCGACAAAAAGATGCCCGCACTTCCGGTGCCAGGAAGGGGCTTCAATAAAGATGCCCGCACTTCCCGTGCCGGGAAGGGACTCCAACAAAAAGATGCCCGCACTTTCCACACTTCCGGTGCCAGGAAGGGCTTCAATAAAGATGCCCACACTTCCGTGCCGGGAAGGTCAAGCCTGGGTTGTTCTGAAGTAGAGAAAACACCCGTTTTCAGCCAGAGGGGCTGTGACTGCTGATCTTGCCCTTCAGGTACTGTCTACTGAATATGACTTACACAATGGTGATCAGACTGACTATGGCCTGCGGAGATTTAACTGCTTATTTGTTTGTTATTCATTTATTTTTTGAGCCAAATCTTGTGACATTGCCCAGGCTGGCCTGGGTCTCATGGTCCTTCTGTCTCTGGCTCCTGCGTACCTGGGACAATAGGCACAGACTATCACTACTGCACCCAGAAAGCGCTTCGTTAGTTAGAGACAGAATTTCACCCTGAAGCACAAGCTGGCCTTGAACCCAAAGCAATCCTCCTGCCTCAGCCTTCCAAGTGCTTAGGATTATAGGCATGTGCCACCATGCCCTGCCAACATCTTATTCGGTCCTGAAGACTCAGGAGGCAGTCTTTGCTCTGTGGGTCCCACGGATCTGGGACCTCTGATCCCCTCTCCTCAGAGAAAATTTTTCACATTTTCTTGGAGGCAGAAAACTCAGTAATCCCCCCCACAGGCCTCCGAGGGCAGCAGCAGGTAGTTCTTGGTTTCTATCTGAACTGCTTAGAGCAACAGGAAGTCTTCAAGAAGCTATCGTCCTGTCTCGTCACATGACCTTCGGGAACTTCCAGTGTTTCTGGAGTGGCATGCCCACCAAAAGCTCCTGTGGGGAGAGCCGAAACAGCCAGTGCTTCTTCGGCTCTGCCTGACCTTAGCTCCCAAACCGTAAAACCCTTTCCTTTAGGTTGCTGCCCCCACGTTAAAATGAGCTCCTGAAGAAGACGGCCTTCCGAAGAGCACCTGCCTGGGTGGGGCTCCACCCTGTGTGAGCACACTGAGTTGGAACTGGAAGATCTGACCTCAGCGCCAGCTTCCTTCCAGTCCTGGCAGCAGGCCTCACCTCCCGCCCTCTTTCTTACACCCAACTTTACAGGGAACAAGGGCCCTTACTTTTCTCTTTCTGCTTGGCAGTCAGCGTTCTTGATCCGAAGCTCCTCTAGGGCCATCTCCCCTTCCCTGACTTTCAACAGTAAGTCTTGATGCTCCTGGGTGAGACAAAAAAAAAAAAAAAAGGCATGTAGCAGGAACAGACGTCAACAGAGTCTGTGCTTGGGGTGAAATGGGTACCTGAACTGGGTCTGGGACTATTGCCAAAGAGCAGCAGGCCAGGCTGGTTTGATGGGCGCCGTCCCCTGTCAGGGACAGCCTTTCCCACTTTCAGCACACAGAAACTTCCCAGCCTCACCCAGCTGCTGGCGGGAGAACCAGGCCCTATGTTGTGCAAACCCACCTGCCAGCCCTGGTCAACCAGGTAGATGACTGGCTGCTAAGAGAGTCTTCCGAAACCCAAAAGGGGCATCTGCATAAAAACAGGTCTAAGGTGGGAATAGTTCCGCCTGTAGTGGAAGGAGGTGGAGGCTAGATGTCCGACCTCCATTCCTAAAGTGCTGGAAGGTATCAGAAGGGATGTGCATGGCTCCTGGGAGGGAAAGAAGCCTCGGTCCCTTCCTGCCCCAGGGCTGGACACTGAAGCCAGAACAGCACCATTACCGTCTCCATCCCCAGCAAGCGCCTCTGTAGCTCCCCGACTTCTGCCGACTTCTGCTCCACTCTGTCCTCCTCTCTCTGAAGGGCCACATTACTCTGTTCTGCTTCTCGTTGATACTGGTTGAGTGTAACCTATGACGTGTGTTCAACGGTGGAAGGAAAAAAGAAAAACATAGATAAGCCTTAGAAAGAGAACCTGGGATGGCTTCAGAGCCATGATGGGACAAAGGTGGAGACTAACTGGCCCCTCACAAACTAAAACCATCTCCAAGGTTAACTGGCACAACCGTTCATCAAGATCCCCTGGCCAACACCTTCAGCACCTCCATGACCCTCCAGTGCTGACCAAGCCCAGTGTTGTGGCTTTCCTGCTAATCAGAAGTAAATGGCCCAGGAGACGCACTCCCAGCCTGCCATTTCCCCACTCCTCCACTTCCCCACCAAGGCCTGCACCAGGTGCTGCAGCACACAGGTTCTGTCCTTCAACAGATGAGAAAGCACTTCGGAAGGAACAACAGAATTCTCGATTGTTAGAATGAGAAAATAAAGAACTGGCCTTGTTTCCTCTTCCTACATCTCACCAACTCAGATATCCCTCTGAACGTCCTTCTAGCCTGAGCAGGTTCTTTTCAGGTTCTGTGTGCCCCTGAGCACAGTACAAGTTCCTGCCACAAGGCCTGGGGTCCTTCCACACTTCCAAAGAGCCGCAGGCTTCCTTGCATGCAGTAACTGCTCGTCAGGTTGGGGAGGAGCTGCTGTTCATTTAGTCCAATACTCTCCCTGTCACAAATCAAGCTAATGGCAGGGCCCATGCTACCACCAAGAACTTCACCATCCATTTCTCTGCTTCCCACTCACCCCAGACACCTCATCATTTGGTAAAAGAGAATCCAGATAAGCTCTAGAAGGCCTGGGTGAATCAGGGAAGAGAAAGCCCAATGCAGAGAGTATGTGATGGGACCTGTCTACATAACACACCTGCCCTAGCCAAGCAAATTCACTGCAAATCCCTCCTGACAGCAGGCAGCCATTAGAACAGGAATCCATGCTTTTTTTTTTTTCTTTTTAAAGATTTATTTATTTACTACGTATATAGTGTTCTGCCTGCACACCAGGAGAAGGCACCAGATCTCATTATAGGTGGTTGTGAGCCACCATGTGGGTGGTAGGAATTGAACTCAGGACCTCTATTAAGAACAGCCAGTGCTCTTAACCTCTGAGCCATCTCTCCAGCCCCAGGAGTCAATGCTTAATGACAGGTAATACTTATGATAATTATCAATCTTGCCCTCTATACCTCCAGGTTCAGAAAAGCAGACTGGACAAATCTTAAGGTTAAGAAACACTCTCAATCATGTGTATTAGTGTAAAACAGGCCAGCTTCTTGGGCAGGAGCTTAGAAAAAGGGTTCTTATCTCAGTACATAAACACCATGCTCAGGCTGACGTGTGCCCGAGCACAGAGTTAACAGAGCCATGATCCTAATCTCCAATGTCTATCACAGAATCACAAAGATGCACAAAAACAAACCTACAAAAATCAACAGGCCTAAATAAAAAAACCAAACAAACAAAAAAACCCCAGACTCGTTTTCTGAATCTGTCCCAGCAGCTCAGCCCGCCCTGTCACATAGGAAGGAACCAGACCTAAGAGGCACCTGCTGCAGATGGGTAAATAACAGCCCCACTATCCCAACTGCCTTGTGCCTGCAGCTTAAGTTCAGGTTCCTTAGGAGCAGCAGGCTCCACCACAGGCAGTCAGAAATGACAAGCATGTTTGGAATGCCACAACTTCTCAAGGCCTTCCAAGACCTAAAACTGCTCAGGGCTACGGCTTCAGCCCCCTTTCCTTGTATTTCTTCCAGAGAATAGAGGAAATAGATGGTCATCAAACATATATACATAACCAGACTGTCTAAACTATGTCACAGGAAAGAGACTGGGAACTCCATTAACCAAATGGCTGCTTTGCTCACAAACTAACTGGTCTAAAAATTGTCCCAAGTCAAACTATGCATAACAGGGAAGTCTGCTAAGAAACCCGGCACTGCAAAAAACCAAGTCTGTCTCCTCTTCTAAACCCACCCGAAGCAAGTGCTCACACACAGCCTCACACGGTCCTTCGTGAATCCATCCAACAGAACCTGAAATCAGCTCTAAGAAAGGCTTCACCGTGACTCAGTTTCCTTAACCGGAAGCATTCTGTCATTCTTGGTCTTCTTCTTCATTCTCATCCTCCTCTCAAAAATCTCCTTGTTTGGGGCTGGAGAGATGGCTCAGAGGTTAAGAGCACTGCTTGTTCTTCCAAAGGTCCTGAGTTCAATTCCCAGCAACCACATGGTGGCTCACAACCATCTGTAATGAGATCTGGTGCCCTCTTCTGGCTTGCAGGGATATGTGCAAACAGAACACCGTATACATAATAAATAAATAAATCTTTAAAAAAAAAAAAAAAAAAAAAATCTCCTTGTTTAGGGTCAGGGGATGGCTCACAGGTAAAGGTGCCTGCCAGCAGGCCTGGAGACCGGAGTTTGATGCAGGGAGCCATATAGTGGGAGGAAAGGACCAACTCCAGCAAAGAGAAACCCAACCTCCACACATGCACTGTGACAACCTCCCACCCATAACGGAAAACAAAACAAAACAAAACTCTTTTCTAGTTCCATGAAAAAGTTCAGGCTGGCCCTCCTCCTTGCACAAGCTCCCAGTGTGCCTGTGACGAATATAATCCTATCATATTTTATTTGTGAGTGAACAATAACAAGTAACAGAAGGCTAACTACACAGTATAGACAGGAAACTGCCCAGTGCACTTCATTTTATACCCAAAGAGTTTTTCCACAGTGAACCGAAGACCTTGAACACTCTTAATAGAAAGGGGCTTTTCCTGTTTGTAGATTTTGTTTTTTATTCATTTATTTTTAAAGATTTATTTATTTACTTTGTATACAGTGTTCTGTCTGCATGTATGCCTACACGCCAGAAGAGGAAACCAGATCTCATTACTGATGGTTGTGAGCCACCATGTGATTGCTGGGAACTGAACTTGGGACCTCTGGAAGAACAACCAGTGCTCTTAACCTCTGAGCCATCTCCCCAGCCCCTTGTTTTTTATTTTTTAACCCTCTAAAACAATCTAGATTATTGGGGGTGGGAGTGGGCTGGTGAGATGGCTCAGCAGGGTAAATGTAGTTCAATCCCCAGGACCCACAAGGTGGAAAGAGAGAACTGACTCCTGTAAGCTGTTCTCTGACCTCCATGGCAGTCAAGTGTCCTCTACCCACTGCACAAATGACTGACTGACTGAATGAATGAATGAATGAATGAATGAATGAATAAGTAAATAAATAGGCATAATTTTTTCCAAAATCAACTAAAGAGCCAGAAATGTAGTTCACTGATAGTGTGCCTGCCTAGTGTGCGTTAAATCTCCAGGACCACAGTAGATGGATGGATGGATGGATGGATGGATGGATGGATGGATGGATGGATAGAGAAAGAGAGGAGAGAGAGAGAGAGAGAGAGAGAGAGAGAGAGAGAGAGAGAGAGAGAACAATCCAGCATTTGGGAAGGTAGAGAATCAGAAATTTTTCAAAGCCAACTTTGGCTACTTGAGACCTTGCCTCAAAAACAACAGAGGTTGAAGACAGCTCAGTGGATTAGAGGGCTTGTTGCCCTTCCGGAGGACCCAGGCATTTGATTCCCATCACCCACCTGGCAGCTCACAACCATCTAGAACTGCAGTTCTGGGGATCTAATGCTCGCTTCTGACCTCCGTAAGCACCAGGCATGCATGTGATACACATACATGTAGACAAAACAGTCATACACATAAAATAAATAAAATCTAAGAAAAAAATCAACCATAACAATAATAAAGGTGACAAAGCCCTGTGTGTCCACCAGCATAGTTACTTGACAACACAGATTTATTCACTCACTCTGTCTACGTTTATGAACGACCTACCTTATGCCATGTATTATACCAGGCACTTGGGTTCTGTGAACGTGATAGCAACAGTCCCTGCCTACAAGGAGCCTCGGTCTCTGTGATTCTTAATATGGTACACACAGCAAAGACTTATGAATTATCTGTGGTCCCAGACCAGGACTACTACTCAACTTCAGTAGAGCAGAAAATCAAGATCCAACCTTCAGGGGCTAGCCATGTAGCCTAGAGGCAGAGCAATGCCTAACACGCACAAGGGAGACTCAGTCCTCAGCACTGCAGGGAAGGAAAAGACAAGACCTGACCTTGGAACTGCAGCCAGAACTGGACAGCAAACACTTTAACATCAGGGAAAGCGGAGGCAGACAGGAGGTGTGCGAGGCTTCAAAGCGTTGCATTTCTTGTTGGCTACCGTCCACCCAGACAACACCCAGAAGTCCACGCTGAGAAAGTCACTGGCACTTCACCCAGGAGCCAATCCTTAGGGCCCCTTCTCTCCAGATCCCAGATCTTACCTCAAAAGCCACACGGTCTGACTGGTGTCGCCGCTCAGCCTCCTGGAGCTTGGCAAGCAATTCCTGCACCCTCTTCTTCAAGCTCTCAACATCTTCACTCATGTAGTTGTCAGCCTAGAAGAGGAGCAGAGAACGGAAAGGAATATTGCCACATCTGTGACCTGGTAAGAGAAGGCTGCCGCCCTGCCCGACGCTGGGGTTTGCACAGCCTGTGCGGACCACCCTCACAAAAGAATTAGCATCACGGCAGGGTACACAAAAACATTCTCAAATCACTCAACGATTTAGGACACAGTAACTCTGAAACACACCAAGGGAATGGTTTCTTTTAAAAGACTTAAATTTTTTACATTTATTTTGTGTGTTGGGGTGGTGTTGTTGTGCCACTTCACACATATGGAGGTCGGAAGACCACCCATTGGAGGTGGTTCCCTCCTTCCTTTCTGTGGGTCTCAGAGACTTCAGGACAAACCCAAACTTGGCCACAGGTAGTGTTACCTGATCATCTCACTGGCTCAGTGGAAAGACTTCTTGGGGCGGGTGTGTGTGTGTGTGTGTGTGTGTGTGTGTGTGTGTGTGTGCGCGCGCGCGCTGTCTTTATGGGCATGCTCTGCCTTCCTCCAGATAAGAATGCTTTATTGTTGTTGTTCTGACATAAGGTCTCATTCTGTAGCCCAGGTTGATCTGGAACTCACTATATATAGTTCCAGTCTGACCTCAAATTTGTAGCAATCCGGCCTTGGCCTTCCTCGGCTAGGATTAAAGGTATGAACTACCAGTCCCAGGTTCAGAGGAGAGCTCCCCGAGAACAATGACCTTGCTCCCTTTTGGACTAGGCTCCCATCACATGGAGGGCGGGCAGCCCCGAAGCCCAAAGGCACATCTTTTGCTGTTTTCACAACTCACACCAAGATCAGCAACGAAAAGGGCTGTTGGCTGGATAGACAGGTTTAGAGCAAAAGCAGGAGGCACATGGATCTGATGTGAGGAAGAAAAGGGTGTCTCACTAGGTGAATGCTAGCTGTCCCTCCCAGACACACCCAACCGTGGGCTGGTGGTAAGGCTGAGCGGGCGGGCGTGCAGGGTCTCGCTCTCACTTCTGCTGCAAAGGCATGCACACTTCGTAACTCCGAGCGTCTGACACACGCTCCCAGTCTTGCACAGTGGGAAGCAGCAAACCCTTCACCCAGCACAGAACTCGACATTCCTAGCCTTTGCATTCCTCCTAGCTCCCGTGGGCTCAATTTCTAAATGTGTGAAATGGGAAAGACTACTCCTCACCACGCCTTGCCTCGCAGGCTGTCTCCAAAGTTGGGAAGGCAATTGTCTGGTGGGGCTCGGAGCTTATAAGAATATAGTCTGACACTGCCAGGTGCTACTATAATTTATTACCAATAACTTATTTGCCAAACATGGTGCTCCGTGGAAAAGGAACAATCCAAGCTGCACCACGTAGATGGACTCACACTTGAAATTTTGACATCAATGGAGTCACTCTGTCGGTTCCTCTCTAGCCTCACTCAAGCACCCAGGCCAAGTGCAAACACTACAACAGGCTCCTGGAATGTATCCCTGACACACTTATTTCAACTGTCTTCTCATAAGACCCTTCTAATGACATGGAGATTTTTTTTTAATTAATTAAAAAGTCAGAGGTTCAGCTCTGTAGTAGACTGCTTGCTTAACATGTGCTTAGAGTTTAATTCCCAGCACTAGAGAGATTTTTATCATGTAATACAATATAAAACAACAATAAAAGGCAGTTATAAAACTATTTGTGAGAGGAACAAATAACAAACGAGGCTTCAAGCTGACATTGATCCTCCTGCCTCAGTCTCCCATGTCCTGAGATTGCAGGCATGTGCCATCATTCATGGCTCAACAGACCAGACTTTCATTCAGTAACACAAATAGACTCTAAAAATGTTATTTTGAGCAAAATGACTTAAAAGATTTAAGTTCATATAAACTGAAATCACTTTACAGTGATTTTATTTAAAGTCATATATTAAGTATTTTATTAAGTTTGTGGGAAAAGAAGAAAAAACAATTCAATCAGTGACAGGCCTTGCTGGACCCATGATATGCTGTGACTCAACTCTATACATGAAGGCCAAAAAACCCAACCCAAAGAACTGTCCTTGGGGCTGGGTGTGCACTTTAGTGGTAGAGGCTGTAACTGTTGAAGAGACCCAGGTCCAGTCCTCAGCACCAAACAGACAGAAGCCCTTAAAAACAAAACAAACAAAAGGCACCCACCAAAGAAACTGGAGGCAAACAAAGAAATGCAGTGTGTGGTGCAATCTCAAAACTGTAACTAAGTATCTGCACGGATGAAAAGGCAGAGGGAACGTCACCCAAGTGTAACTCTTGTCCCTCTGGAGACGAGACTGGACAGAGAGACGGAAAAGTGAGGGATTATGGGGAGAGAAAGAAACCTGCATCCTGGAACCTGGCTGGGAGACAAAACTGAAGAGCACCCATACAGCCAAGAGTGCTCAGACACACTGCTCAGTTTCCTAAGAGAGAGTTAAACAAGGGAACTAAAAATAACAAATGAACTAAGCTTATTTTGGACCAAAATGTTGTAAACATGACCATATTATCACTCCTCTCTCATCCCAAACACCCAGACAATATACCTCATAAATCGCCTTACAGGGTGATGAGATACAGGCTCAGTGGATAAAGGGGCGGCTACCAAGTCTCACGACCGGAGCTTGACTCCTGGAACCCACGTGGTGGAAGGAGAGAACCATCTCCCTCAAGCTGTCTTCTGACCTTCACACACATTTGGGGGCATTCACATGTACATGTACACACACACTCAAGTGCACACACACAATAAATAAAGATGTAAAAAACTATGTTTTAAACCACCTGACAATTTCATTTACAAAAGAAATTCTTTAAGACTAGAAATCAGCTCATATTTTTACTCCATTTTTAAACTTAAAACTTAAGTTTTGCTTAGTCTTCAAATCGTGTTGTAAATGATGTCCTCTGAGCAACGTAATCTAGAAAGCCACAATATCACAAACCGCTACTGTAAAGACAGCCTCTCTGGCGAAGCCTCGAGCTCACCCTCTCTGGTGCCCCACACTGACATCTGGAACATGTACTGTCCCTTATCTTTACTAACAAACTGCCAGCTCTGCTTCACTCTGACTCATCCTGGAATTATCTGCAGTGTAGTCAAGAATCTGGCTCTTCCTCCTCAGTGGCAATCCCTAAGGGAAGGTGAAGTCCTCAGGATGCTTACAGGCTACTGCTGCCACTGATGCAGAGATTAAAACTGTTCAAATTTTTCTTTTACTTTTGTTTCTGAATTTCCAAGATTTTCTACAGTTAGTATATTTTATGGTGGTAGTCTGAATGTAATGGACCCCCATAAGCTCTTAGGGAGTGGTACTATTAGGAAGTGTGGCTTTGTTGGAGTGGGTGTGGCCTTGTTGGAGGAAGTATATCATTTGGGGGCGGGCTTTGAGGTCTCATATATGCCCAAGCCACGCCCAGTGCCTCAGTCCACTG
Organism: Peromyscus eremicus; assembly: GCF_949786415.1. NCBI lineage: Eukaryota > Metazoa > Chordata > Mammalia > Rodentia > Cricetidae > Peromyscus > Peromyscus eremicus. The sequence goes on from NC_081421.1 coordinate 68,102,600, forward strand.
TCCACTTCCTGCTGCCTTCTGATCAGGATGTAGCCAGCACCATGTCTGCCTGAACGCCATGATGAGAATGGGCTGAACCTCTGAAACTGTAAGCAAGCCACCTCAATTAACTGTTTTCCTTATAACAGTTGCTGTGGTCACGGTGTCTCTTCACAGCAAAAGAGACCCTAACTGAGACATTTATTCTTTAATCCCACAAGGTAACAAGCATCTTTTTTTTTTTTTTTTTTTTAAAGTACAGCAACTGAGGAGAATGAAGCCTTATGGACTAACATGGAAAGACTTAAATAAAGCCGGGCAGTGGTGGCCCACGCCTTTAATCCCATCACACTTAGGAGGCAGAGGCAGGAGGATCTCCGTGAGTTCAAGGCCAGCCTGGTCTCCAGAGCAAGTTTCAGGACAGCCAGGGATACACAGAGAAACTCTGTCTCAAAAAACAAAAAACAAAAACAAAAAACCAAAAACACAAACAACAACAACAACAACAACAAAACCTTAACTAAAAATCAGAGGCTGGGAAAGCACCTCAGGAGTAAGAGCACTTGCACAGCATGCCAGAAGGAAAGCGTGCAAGGAGTAACGTGCTTAACATGATCCTGGATTTGAGAAATAGACGGACATATGTTTACTTAACGTATGTACATATTGTGCATGTATTTAAATGAGTGTCTGTGCATAGAAATAATGGTACTCAACTTTAAATAAGTATTAGACTCACTTAAACAGAGCTTTAAAAAACTATGGTGCTGGCAACACAGAGATGACCCAGGGGTTAAGATATCTTCCTGCTCTTGCAGAGGATCCAAGTTCAGTTCCCAGCACTCACGTGACGGCTCAAAACTGTAACACTAGGTTCAGGGGACCCAACAGCCGCTTCTGCCCTCCGTTGGTAGGGACCAGGCACACACGTGGTACACGTACACACGTCCTGGCAAAACACTCATGAACATTTAAGAATAGTTACTCTACATGTCTAAGGATGGGACCCAGGCACCACATCCTTTAAGGCTCGTAAGGCTCATCCAAGGGCCAGCCAAGCAGAGACCTCCTCTAGGAGGACCCACCCACTTCACTCTGCCAACAGTGGCTACTCTGTGAGCTCGGGGAATTTCCACTTTTTCTGTCTCTGTTGTTAGATTTTTATACCAAGTAAGTACGAGGTGGGATGGCCAGGGAGCAGGGGATGCTGCCTGCTGGTTGAGCTCTGCCCACCGTGGTCTCCCCTGTTACCTACCTCAGGTGGGCTGCTGTAGAAAGTCATGGGACCCTGACTAAAGCCATTTGGCTTCTCTAGTACCACCTGTGTAAAGAAAGATAAAGTCAGGAGTTAAAAACAATTTAACCAGCCAAGCAAACAATTTTGATGCAGTGTCAAACCCTACAGACCAGTGAGATGGCTCAGAGGCACTTGCCACCAAACCTGACAACCTGGGTTCAATCCCCAGAACCCACTTGGCAGAGGAGAGAACTGACTCCAGCAAGTTGTCCCCTGACAGCCACATGTGTGTCATGACATGAGTGCATGAATACACACACTGAACACGTGTGCATGCTCACATGCAAAAGAAATGTAAAACCATTTTTTTAAATCTTTTATGGAAAGAGATAAGGAAAAGGGAGGAAGAAAAGAAGTAGGAAAAGGCAGAAAAGAAAGAAACAAGAGAGGGAGAGATTTCCAGAGCTCCACGAGAAAGCAGAAAGCAGAGGGTAGCAAGATGGCCTTGAAAGGGAACTACAACCCGTGGGGTGGAGGAAATAGACCTCAGGCTAACGCCTGCAGCGGACTGGAAAACCTGTGAGGCACATCCCTCCCAGGAATACAAGCCACTGCTTGCCATAAACACTGCGCTTTCCTTTTGGTGGGGATCCTGACAGGTTTTGACAAAGCGCAATGAAGAGAGGAAAAAGCTTTTGCTACGATTCTGTCTAACCCAAAGCTAGACCGTTCATCATGTGACTGCTCATTTGTGCCAACAAGGGGCCTGGGCTTTGTGGCCTGACTCTGACTATGCACTTGACAAGGTGCCTCCCACCAGCCAGGTGTGACATCAGGCCTCAATAGTGCTTTCAGCCAAAGGGAAGTAAATTTGGAAACATCCAGCACAGGAAACCCAGTCAAGACAAGGAGGAACTCTTCTGGTACCAGCTGCTAGGCCATTGTTCCCTTAAGAACAGGGAGGGGGCTGCTGGAGAAAGACCATCTGACTCAAACCAAAAGGCAAACCAAGGAGACAGAATTCAGGTCTCAGGAGCCTGAATGAGAAGTCAAGAAGAGCCTGCTCTGCTTCTGAGGGCATTCCTGCCCTGGAACTTTGAAAAAGCTGGGCAGCAGAATCCCATACTACCTCCCAAAGAAGATTTATATAGTGTTTGCTCCTACATTGCTAATACCTCTGCATCCTACATCTAGGTCAGGCTAAGGACACAGGGACAGGATGATGAACCTCTAACCTCATGGAGTTTCCCAGCCCAGGGCTGAGATAACTGCATACACAGATAATGGACTGGACTGACGGCAGCTCTTACAGAGGGCTTGGCTGTGATTTCCAGGACCCACATGGCAGCTCAGAACTACCTATAACTTCAGCTCAAAGGATCTGATACTCTTGGCCTCCTGGGACACTGGGCACATTGCATGGTACATATACGCACAGACAGGCAAACACTCATACACATAAAATAAAATAATAAATCTAAGCTGGGTGTGGCAGCACACATCTTTAATCCCAGCACTTGGGAGGCAGAGGCAGGTAGATCTCTGAGAGTTCAAGGCCATCCTGGTCTACAGAGTGAATTCTAGGATAGCTAGGGCTACATAAAGACCTTGTCTCAAAAAAAATAAAAAAATAAATAAAATAAAATAAACACACAAACAATAAATCTTTATTTTAAAAAAAAAAAGACTTCGCCGGGCGGTGGTGGCGCACGCCTTTAATCCCAGCACTCGGGAGGCAGAGCCAGGCGGATCTTTGTGAGTTCGAGGCCAGCCTGGTCTACAGAGTGAGATCCAGGAAAGGCGCAAAGCTACACAGAGAAACCCTGTCTCGAAAAACAAAAACAAAAACAAAAACAAAAACAAAAACAAAAACAAAAAGACTTCTGGGGTTGGGGATTTAGCTCGGTGGTAGAGCGCTTGCCTAGCAAGCGCAAGACCCTGGGTTCGGTCCTCAGCTCCGGAAAAAAAAAAAAAAAGACTTCCATTTCTACTTAGGCTCACCCAAGTTCGGCAAGATCAACTTACGAGAAGTTTGGATGCACAGGTGATCGTTCAAGGCTACGTGTGTTGGGAACCCTATTTCTGTGAGTTCTCAGGAAGCCAGATCCCCTCTGTGCTCTCCCGTGGCCATGGCTTGAGAGTCAGCACCATTCCAAAGTACCTGTATCTCCTGCCGCTGCAGAGGGTCTCCTGGATTCCTGTCGAGCTTGCTACTTATATCCTCCCGGAGCTTCTGCAGGCAGTTCCTGGCCTGGTAAAAAGAGGGCCAAGACACTTCAGACTCAGGACAGGGAAAGCAGACTTTTGGGTCATCCCCAACGCATACTACTTTCAGCCTGACATTGTGCTACACAGTGGCTGCAGATGGAGGAATCGTACTCAGGTGGGGTGACAGCCCCAGTCTCTCCTGGACAGGCAACAAGATAAATTAATCCCCTCCCTTGGCAGCGCTGACATGCTAGTTGAAAAAGACACGTGGCACAAAAGACAAATAAGATGTGTGGTACGGACTCGGTGGTAGGTGCTAAGGAGAAGCAGAAGCCAGGCAGGGGCTGGGAAACACTGGGGGAGGTGGTGAACCACACAGACCAAACAGCCCATAGAGCTGGCCAGGTGCAGGATACCTGATCATCTGTGAATTAGTGGATTAGATCCAAAAGGTCAAAAATGCTATTTGGAAACAGGCAGGAATTGGTCTGCGTAAAGAGTCCCAGGACAACCAGGGCTCCATAGAGAGATCCTGTCGCAAAAAAAAAAAAAAAAAAAAAGTAACAAATAAAAATAAATAAATACTATTTGATACATAGGAGGCCATGGGGCGCTTCAGTGACATAAAAGGGACAGAAGAAAAAACTACCAGAACCCGTAAAAGGAGCCCCAGAAACTTGAGGTTCGGAATCTAGGAGTTCCCTCCAAGGAAGGGTCCACACCTCCTGGATGTACTGGACCTCACTCTTCAGCTGGTTGATGTTCTTCTCATGGATCCTCTTGTCTCCAGACCTCCCTTTCAAGTACACCTGCAATAAGGACGGCACTGTTAAGAAACACACAGCCCCATACCCAGGAGGAAGGAAAATACTGTTACCACCAGTTTACTCGGGGACAGTGTGGTGATTCAGCTCAGCAGACTTAAAAATGGATTCCTACTACTTAGTGTAGGCCGTGCTGGGGACCAAATTCAGGTCTTCATGCATGCTAGACACATACCGTCAACTGAGCTACAGCCCAGCCCCCAAACGCCTATTTAGTCTACTCCTTGGGCCTATTTAATCTACTCCTAGAAATGTATGCTAACAACAAATTCAGCTGTGGTGATACCGTGTTCCCAATATATTGTGCACCCTAAACTCATCTGGGGTCAGAGGACAGAACAGCCACTAGATATAGAGGCCAGAAAATGGTGGCACATACACCTTTAATCCTAGCATCTGAAGGCAGAGATCCATCTGGATCTCTCTCTCTGTGAGTTCAAAGCTACACTGGAAACAGCCAGGCATGGTGACTCACGCCTTTAATCCCAGGAAGTGATGGCAGAAAGCAGAAAGGTATATAAGGCGTGAGGACCAGGAACTAGAGCCTGATTAAGCTTTTAGGTTTTTGAGCAGCACAGTTCAGCTGAGATTCATTCTGGATGAGGACACAGAGGCTTCCAGTTTGAGAAAACGAGATCAGCAGAGGAATTGGTGAGGTGAGGTTAGCTGTGGCTGGTTCTGTTTCTCTGATCTCAGCCTTCACCCCAATACCTGGCTCCGGGTTTGTTTTTATTAATAGGACCTTTTAAGATTTGTGCTACATTCAGCTAAACAATACACACCCATACCGGCACACTCAACCACACCATCTAAGTTGATGGAAAAGTGGCCGGAAGGATGCACTCTGAGCCAGTCATGCAGTTCCCACAGGAAGAGGTCTGGAGGAGCCTTTTCCAGCCGAGGAACCGGCTCTGACTGGTGGAATACATACACTTCAGGGACGTCTATGTTCAGTCAAGTGTTAGACATGGTTGCAAAAGAATGAAAATAGACCAAATATCCAACAATGGATAATTAATTCAATAAATTATAGTGTTTAGTGGAATATTATGCAGCTAGTAAAATGCTAGATACTTAGAGACACGGAAGATGTTACAATGTGTCATTCAGTGTTGGCGGAGAAGATGAAACAGAGCGTACTAACACAATTCCATTTGCTCTTTTTAAAAAGTACATATGTCTGTATGTCTAGGAGGATATACAGTAAGGTGCTTACAATGGTTACCCTTCTAGATTATGGGGTAGCTTTGCCTCCTTCAAGAGGCATGCAATTACTCTGAGTAAGGAAAATAAAGTAATTAAAGACATCCAGTTTGGAAAGAAGAAGTAAAACAATGCCTATTTGCAGATGACAAGATGACATATCCTTGCACAGAGAATGGCCTAAGAAACCCCACAGAACGACAGATGGAGAGTGGCCAGGCTGAAGGATGTCACTCCATGTACAAACTGGTTGTCTTCCTACAGCCTAGCAATTAGCAATCCAAAGATGAAACCTCATTGACAGGAGCTGGGGAGACAATGGCTCAATGATTAAGAGCACTTCTCTGCAATCATGAGGACCAGAGTTTAGATTCTAGCACCAAAGTAACAAGCTGGCTTCCCCACAAGTGCCTGTGACCCCAGCTTCAAGTGTGGCAGAGATGGGAAGATCTCCCAGGATTGGGGGCTTCCAGTCTAGCTGAGAAAGGACAGGTCTTAGGTTTAGGGAGAGATCTCTGCCTCAACAGAAAAGGCAGACAGTGAGAGAAGACACCCAAAGGCATCTTCTGGCCTTTACACATGTGCCCAGTACACAGGTACACGTACCTGGCCCCCCCACATGTACACACAAATAAATAAATAAAAGAATAAACAAAATTCCATTTGCAGCTAGCTGTAGTAACACACTTGTAATCCTAGCACTTGAGAAGCTGAGGCATGAGTCCCAGGCTAGTCTGAACTACAAAGTGAAATCCCATCTTAAAAATAATAACAGAGGTCCTGCAGCCACCAGGCAGCAGGAAGCCACCCAAGCAAGCCACGCTGATGTGAGTGGCATGTGTAACCACCAGAAATCATGTTGAGGCTTGTAGACCCTGCAGCCGCTGAGGGCCATGAGTGGGTCAGTGGGCCTGATAAGACCAAGGGCCGTGTTTACCACTGATACTCATGTGATGCCTGTGGTCTGGGCTGCCGCGGGAAGCCATGTTAATGTCTGTGGGTGAGGGAGGGCCGGCCCCAACCCTTGCTGGTCCACCGACTGCCATGCAGGTGGTCTTGTGGACATGGTCACCACTATGGACACTGTTCTGGGCACTGCTCAGCTCTCCTCAGCTCATGGCTTCTGGCGCAAATGTAGGCGGAGAAAGACTCATCCTCCTTTGGATGCTAGGAATTTGACTATGCTCCAGTGAATATATGGACAACAAAAATGAACTTGTTTTTGTTTTGTTTTATTTTGGGGGGGTCACGGGGGAAGGGGAGGTGGACATGGGAAGACTAGGAGGTGAGCGCAATTGGGGTGCATGATATGAGATTCCCAAATAATCAATAAAAAAATAAAATAAATGAAGTGCTGTTACTTTAAGGAAATAATAATAATAATAATAATAATAATAATAATAATAATAGATTCCAAGCCAGGCATACTAGTGCACACCTTTAATCCCAGCACTCGGGAAGCAGAGGCAATAAAATAAAGAATTGAGACCAACCTGGGTTACAACCAAGTTCCAAGCTAGCCTGCCCCATAATGTAAGACCTTACTTATCTCAAAAAGTAGCAAAATAAGGGACTGGAGAGATAGATCAATAACTGATAATAGGTTTGAGTCCCAGCATGGCAACTCAAAACCATCTGTAGCTCCAGTTCTAGGGGACCCCGATGCTCTCTTCTCATCTACGTGGGCATCAGGTACCCACATGGTATACAGACATAAATGTGAGCAAAACACTCATGCACATAGAATAAAACAAATAAATTCAAAATAAATATTTTTAAATAGCAAAATAAATTCAAGTTTTCTATTTTAAAATTTACAAACTAGTTACTGTAAAAAAAAAATTAAAGAAAACCTTAAAAAATTAACTTCATGGCTAACCCTGTCTTTCTTTACAGGTAGACTCAGACTGCAATCCTTCCCAAACTGACCAACAGATTCAGCACATTCACACTGAAACTCTAGCTGGCTTCTTTGCAGAAACTGGTAAACTGAACCTAAAATTCATAAAGAAATGTAAGGAGGGGCTGGAGAGCTGGCTCAGTGGTTAAGAGCACTGGTTGTTCTTCCAGAGGACCAGGGTTCAATTCCCAGCACCCACGTGGCAGCTCACAATGGTCTTTAACTCCATTTCCAGAGAATTTGACACCTTCATACCAATGCACAAAAAAATAAAGTTAAAAAAAAAAAGCCAATAAAGGGGGAAAAAAGAGAGAGAGAGAGAGGAAGTAGAAGGGAGTGGCTTAGAAAGATTCACGGGCCCTTTTGGATGAGGGAAGGAGAGAGAGAGGAGGTTACTAGTCGCTTCTCCGCTGCTTCTCTACCAATCAGGTTTTTATCCCGATATTTAACTCCCAAGTTTTTATTAATAATAGAATATAAGTAAACACGTCAGGAGACTGTGCACATGAGTGCAGTTGACTGGGGAGGCTAGAAGAGGGCATCAGATTCCCTGGTGCTGGAGTTACAGGCAGTTTTGTGCTACTTGACATGGGTGCTGGGAACCCAAGTCAGGTCCTCTAAAGAGCAGTAAGCACTCTTAACCACAGAGTCAACTCCCCAGCTCTTCTAAAGTTATGCTTTAAAAAGAAAGAAAACTGTTCATGCCCATGTCTGGGGCCAGGCTCTGCCAAAGCTGCTCGCTGCAGGCTAGACTCCGGGTGTTAGAACCCCTGTAGGAGATGACCAGGAACTAGCATCTTCCTAACGGCTCCAGTCGGTGTATGAGCTGTCAATCAGCAGCTCCCTTCATGCACCTGCAGGGTGGGGAAAGCAGAAAGAAAAAGGGAGAGTGGACTAAGCTCACCTTAATGATCTCTTCGTGCCCATCATGGGACTCCACCAGTTCTGAAGCCAGAGAATGACCAGAGGAGCGATCAGACACCATGGCATAAGTCTTCCTGCCAGCCTGCCAGAGAGACAGAGAGAAGTGACTCAGAAACCACACCACAACCAGGACCTCCTGCCCTCGACCCACACAGAGACTGACTCTGATTTCTTTGCCCCCCAAGAGCAGCTAGACAGCAACAAGGACACAGGGCAGGGAATGTTAGTAGAAAACTTGGGTTAGCTTTCATTTTAGTGGGAGTCTCCCACTTCCCAAAGCAGGAAGCTGAGCTAGCTGGGTGTGTCGGAAGGGAGATGCTCTCAGGCTTGCAGCAACAGACGTGGCTCCAGGCAACACTAGGGTGAAGGGTCAGTAGCAAGAAAGAACTGGCTGAGAGGAGGCCTTGCCCCAGCAGACACCGTGATACCTTCTGGGCTATGTGCTCAAGCTCATCTCCTGTCAGCTCACTCTGGAGGGTCAGCCTGAGAATGTCCACGCTGCCCTAATAATGACAACAACAGTGACAGTGACCCTTTACCTTTCAAGCCTACAAACACAACAAGCTAAGGTGTACTCTCTGGCAGGCCTTGTGCATCACCAATTCAAAGACAAGTCCAGAGAAATGCTCTCAGCTTGCCCAATATCAGGTGACCCTGGGTACTGGCATTTTTCAGGCAGCCTGTGTCCACCACACCGAAGAATGACTATACACACACAAGGCTCCACGTGGCCCCGGGACCTACCTTGATTATCAGATCACAGGAGCATAGGGTATCGGGTCTCCTTCCCCAGAGAACAGAGAAATTATCCCCAGACTGTCATCTCCAAGCCAGAATTCTTGTTTGTTTGTTTGTTTGTTTGTTTGTTTGTTTGTTTGTTTGTTTGTAGACTGGTCGCATGCAGCCCAGGATAGCCTCGAACTGCTGATTTTCCTGTCCCCACTTCCCCTGTGCTGAGATTACAGGTGTACACCAATGCACTCAGCTCTTGAAGCCAGACTCTCTACCTCTGACAACCAGCCAGGAAGGTTTTGAAGCCTAGGATATCCTTCTGGAGCCAAACAATAAGTAAGACCCTGAATCTCAAGTTGGGAATGGACACACACACACACACACACACACAGACACACACACACAGACACACACACACAGACACACACACACACCCCTTAGGCAAGGTCTCACTATGTAACCCTGGCTGTCCTGAAATTCACTATTTAGAGCAGACTGTCCTTGAACTCACAGAGGTCTACCTAACTCCACCTTATTTCATGAGACAAAGTTAACTCACTGAACCTGGAGTTCACCAATCTGGCTAGGTTGGAAAGTCAGCAAACACCCCCCAAATCCTCCTGTCTCCACCCTCTAGCACTGAGATTACAGTCTGGTTGTTTAAAAAGGATTTATTTCTTTTTATTTTATGTATAGAAGATATATGCATGTGCATCATGTGGGTGCAATGCCCTTGGAGGCCAGAAGAGGGCATCAGATCCCCTGGAACTGGAGATACAGACAGTTGTGAGTCACCATGTGGTTGCTGGGAATCAAACCCAGGTCCTATGCAAGAGCAACCAGTGCTCTTAAATTCTGAGCATCTCTCCAGCCTTCCTACCCGTTCTCACCACAAAAATGATAATTGTGTGAGGCAATGCATTTGCTGACTAGCTAGATTGCATCATTCCACCCTATACACATACTTCAAACATAAATCAATTTTATCTGTCCTTTAAAAAAAATGGTATGTCAGGTGTAGCCTAGAACTTGCTATGCAGACCAAACTGGCCTTGAACTCACAGAGATATGCCTGTCTTTGTGCTGGGCTTAGAGGCATGAACCACCAATCTTAGTCAAGAAAATTAAGGCAACTATTAGGTATACATTAATCTTAGCAGTTAGTAAGGAGGAAAGCAGATTGTAAACTGTGATGGCTGGTTGTAATTGTCAACTTGACACAATCTAGAATCACTTGGGAAAGGAGACTCAAAGAGAAATTGTCTAGATTAAGCCAGGCATGGTGGGGCACGCCTTTAGTTCCAGCACTGGGGAGGCAGAGGCAGGCGGGTCTCTGAGTTTGAGGCCAGCCTGGTCTACAAAATGAGTTCTAGGACAGCCAGTGCTATACAGAGAAACCTTGTCTCAAAAAAAGCCCAAAACAACAACAGCAACATGGTATTTATGTGCTGGAGATGTAGCTCGGTTGATAGAATGCTTGACTAGGATGGAAGACCCAGGTCAGTTTTCAACACTGCATAAAACCTGGCATTCTTTTGGTTAGACTTCTGTAATCCCAGCACCTGAGAAGCAGACACAAGAGGATCACAAGTTCAAGCCTGGGCGACACAGTAATATCTTGTTTCAAAAGACCCCCTACCAAAAGATAATGAGATAGATAATTCTAAAATCCCTGTCGCTATCAAAAGACTAAAGTAATACTATGAACAACTCTGAATATAAATTTGATCCTTTAGAGTAAATGGACCAATTCCTAACAAAGAGAAAAAGAACATCTATCACTCCAAGTCACTCAATCCAGAATGAATAATGTGAGTCTACAGCTCATAAGGAAGTCAGGTTTATAATAATAACTAAATAATAATAATAATAATGTGTATACATACATATATACACATACACACACACACACACATAAAATCAGGTTTATATAATCTGGAACTCTCAAAGCAGAACTCTCCAGGCCTCAATGGCTCCACTGACTCAGTTCATGGACTAGAGAAGCAGTTCCAGTTCTATACAACCTCACCCAGAGAACAGAAGACAGTTCACTCGATGATGCTAGTGTAAGCCAGTACCAGACAAGGTCAATAGGTATGTGTGCACGCAGTGGGAGGAGGAGACACATAACATGGGACGGACATGACGGACACAGGAATACTGACCAGTGTCTTTCACAAATAGAATCTATTCCCTAATATTTTGTTATAGCCCAGACAGAAACATGAAGAGGCATTTTACTAATGAAGGGATACAGACAGCAAATAAGCACACATAAATATATTCATCATTAATATTAAGCACATGTAAATTAAAATCACACTGAATACCACTACATATCTATCAGAATCACTGAAATAGTGCTCATTTTGACAGTACATATACTAAAACTGGAACAGGGCCAGTGAGATGGCCCAGGGGCAAAGCTGCTTGCTGAAGGCCTGAGTTCAATCCCCAGGACTCACATGGTAGAGACAAATAAACCACTCTGGCAAGCTGCTCTCTGTACGTACATGCACTGTGGCATATAAGTGCACAGAATCACACAAAATCTCAAGTTCAAAGCCAACCTGGGCTACAATGAGACTGTCTCAAAATAACAAGGAAAAAAATCCTTAAGAGTTATGGTTCAGCCGGGCGGTGGTGGCGCACGCCTTTAATCCCAGCACTCGGGAGGCAGAGCCAGGCGGATCTCTGTGAGTTCGAGGCCAGCCTGGGCTACCAAGTGAGTTCTAGGAAAGGCGCAAAGCTACACAGAGAAACCCTGTCTCGAAAAAACAAAAAAAAAAAAAAAAAAAAAAAAAAAAACAAAAAAAAAAAAAGAGTTATGGTTCAGAAGTGAAGATCTTGTCTGTCATGCACAAGGCCCTGTGCCCAATCTCCAGTATCCCCCCACTTCCCAAAAGCCTCCCTTCAATAGGCAAATCGTTTAACTTGGTAGGATTTTTTATTTATTAAAAAAAACTTATGTTATGTGTATGGGTGTTCTGCCTGCCCCTATATCTGCGTACCACATGCATGCCCGATGACCAAGGAGGCCAGAAGAGGTTGCTGGATCCCCTAGAACTGGAGTTATAGGTGATTGTGAGCCACCATGTGGGTGTTGGGAATCAAACCCAGGTCCTCTGGAAGAACAGTCTAACTGCTGAGCTGGCTCTCCAGCCCTGGGAACTGTTAAATTTGTAAATCCATTATTTTAGAACATTACTCAGCAACAAAAGGAGGCAAATACTGATACGTGTACTAGCCATCTCCAGAGAATTATGTGTAGGAACACAAACAATAAAATAGGTAGATGCCAGGGGTTGGGGATTTAGCTCAGTGGTAGTAGCGCTTGCCTAGCAAGCACAAGGCCCTGGGTTCGGTCCTCAGCTCCGACAAATAAATAAATAAATAGATAGATAGATAGATAGATAGATAGATAGATAGATAGATAGATAGATAGATAGATAAAAATTAAAAATTATTTAAACTCATTTAATTATAATTTTTAAAAAATAGGTAGATGCTATACAACCCCATTTATGTAATATTCTTGAATGAACAAGTAAAGAAACGGAGACACCCTCTTCCTGTAAGCAGCTGGGGTGACCTATGAAAACGGCTCGCTACTCTTTTGACCTAGAAAACACTACACAATTATGCAGTTCAAGAGATTTACATTTTTGTGTTCACTTCAAGAACACCCATGAAACTGCCCAGGCCATCCAGGGTTTGCCTATCCGAAAGCCATGGGAACCATGAAGCACCGAAAGGCGTCACTTTAAAGGAGCAAAGTATGCCATTCCGGCCGTATAATGGTGGAGTCAGCAGATGTGCCCAGGTCGAACAGTGGGGCTGGACAGGGTTGGCAGCTAAAAACGTGCTTAAAAGTGGAGAGAGTAATGCTCAACTTCAGGGTTTAGCTGTGGACTCTGCAGTCACGGATCACATCCACCCACTACCAGAACTCACGAGGCTAGTAATCCACGTATGAGCCCCTCCTGCCCACAGAGATGACTCTTCACTGAAAAGGAACAGCTGTTTCTAGGAAGACGAGGCTGCACAAAAGACTTCCTAGAAGAAACAACAAAAACTTACAGCCTGGGGATAAATCCAGCACAAAACAAATGCAAAAATGAAGAAGAAAGAAAGAGAACAGATTAAAGACCGCTGGAGCTCATGGGAGGGTGGGGTAAAAGGGCAGCTGTGAGACTCTGAAGTAACAGCAACGGTGGTGGTGACCAGGAAAAGTCCAGTCAGCTCGTTTCCATGTCAGTACCCTGTAATACAGCGTTCTGGAATTTGAAACTGACTAATAGGTATAGGGATTCCTGTCATCTCTCTCTTTTTTTTAATAATTATTTTTATTTCATGTGCATTGGTGTTTTGCCTGCATGTCTGTCTGTGTGAGGGTGTCAGATTCTTGGAGTTACAGACAGTTGCGAGCTGCCATGTGGTGGCTGGGAATTGAACCTGGGTCGTCTGGAAGAGCAGTCAGTGCTCTTAATAGCCGAGCCATCTCTCCAGCTCCCCATTATCTATTTTTTAAGACAGGATCTCACATGGTGACCCATCTTGTCTTTGAACTTGTGATTCTGTTGCCTCAGCAAAAACTGTTTTTAATGCTCACTAATATTCTATTTAATGGATAAATTAATTTATTCAAACCAACCCCTATGTAAGTTGTCAGTTTATATTCATTCTCTCTCTTTCTCTCTCTCTCTCTCCCTCTTTTTCCCCCCCTCTCTCCCTCTCTCTCTCACACACACACTTACTTTAGAAAACATCTTTAGGGGTCACAGGATGGCTCAGCAGGTAAAGGTGTAAGGAGAGAAACAACTCTACAAAGCTGTCATCTGTCTCACACACACACAAACAAGAAAATAGGTTTTTTAAAATATTGGGGCTGAAAAGATGGCTCAGTGGTTAAGAGCACTGGTTTGAGCTGGGCGGTGGTGGTGCACGCCTTTAATCCCAGCACTCAGGAGGCAGAGCCAGGCAGATATCTCTCTGTGAGTTCGAGGCCAGCCTGGTCTACAGAGCAAGATCCAGGGCAGGCACCAAAACTACACAGTGAAACCCTGTCTTAAAAAAAACAAAAAATAAAATGAAATACAAATTTAAAATAAAATAACCATGAAGAGGCAGCAGAATGTAAGCCCAGAGGACCATGAGCAGCGCTGTGAGATGCTGTCTTCAGGACACGACAAGGCCTTTGCGCTCATGACCTCATTGCAGCTACGAGACCAGCCAGCCATCTGACTAGGATGTACTAATTAAGGCAGTACTAATTAGGCTTGCTCAGTTGCAGGGTGGGGGCATGAAAGTGGGAGAAGGGCTGGAGAGATGGCTCAGTGGTTAAGAGCACTGCTACTCTTCCAGAGGACCCAGTTAAATCCCAGCACTCACATGGCAGCTCACAACTGTCTGTAATTCCAGTTCCAGGGGATCTGACACCTTCATACAGACATTCATGCACCAATGAACATAAAATAAAAATAATATAAAATAATATAAAAAAGTGGGGGGAGACCATGTTAGTTCATATATACATACATACATATACACATATATAATTTATATAACTTTTTATAACCTTTTATTCGCTCCTCTTCTCTCAAAGATCCTTGAACACAGGACAGTTTATTTAGCAGTGACAGGCATGGAGTAAGCTGCTCTGAAGAATGAATTCAGATGATCCAGCCAGGGATCTTCCTGATTCCTTTTCTTTTGAGAAACACACACCTCCTCCCCACCCCACCCCACCCCCAACAGAGTTTCTCTGTGCAGCCCTGCCTGTCTTGAACTCACTCTATAGACCAGACTGGCCTCAAACTCAGAGTCACCTGCCTCTGCCTCCTGAGTGCTGGGTTCAAAGGTGTGCACCACCATCACCTGGCCAGACTCTAGAGGAAACAGTCAGGAACACTAGCCAAAGCCAACAGAGAATGGCTGAGGAATATCATGAGAAAGGTGAGCAACAGGCAAGAAAGGCAACTCTAAGAAGAAATACAAATGGCCCATAGATACATGAAGGATGCTCAGCTAGGATGGGCGCACCTGCAGTCCAGAGCAGCAGAGAGGTCAGGGCCAGCCTGGCTACACAGTGAGTCTCAAAACAGGGAGGGGCCTGCTGGAGAGATGGCTCAGAGCACTGGCTGCTCTTGCAGAGGATCTGGTTCAGTTCCCAGCACCCACATGGTGGCTCACCAATGTCTCTAACTCCACTTCTAGAGCATCAAATTACCTTCTTCCGGCCTCCACGGGTACTGCAAGCACGTGCTACACAGTCTACATACACAGGCAAAACACCCATATACATAAAACAAAAATTTTAAAAAATGTTAAACCACAGAAAGGCCACAAAGCGGTTCACATCTGTGATTCTGTGGTGGTCTGAATAAGTATGACCCCATAGACTCATGTGTTTGAATGCTTGGCCCATAGGGAATGGGACTATTAGGAGGTGTGGCCTTGTTAGAGTAGGTGTGGTCTTGAAGGAAGTGTGTTTCTGTAGGGGTGGGCTTTGAAGTCTCATATGCTCAAGCTACACTCAGTGTGGTTCTCCTTCTGCTGCCTGTAGATCAAGATACAGAACTCTCAGCTACCTCTCCAGCACCATGTCTGCCTGTAGGCCACCATGACAACTATGGACTAAACCTCCAAACTGTTTTCCTTTGTAAGAGTCGCTGTGGTCATGATGTCTCTTCACAGCAATAAAACCCCAACTAAGACAGATCCCAACTCTTTAGAGACTAACAAGAATTTGAAGCCAGCCTGGGCTACGCAGTGAGTTCATGGGAGCCTCGGCTTAAAAAAAAAAAAAAATCAGAGACACTAATTCACAAAACAAGGCTTTTCATTTATGTATGTACATGAACACACAGTAATTGCCAACTCCTACACACAGCAATTACTATGTGTGGGACCCTATTGGGCTCTATTCCAAGGACTTTGCATGTGCTAACTCATTTAATCCTAACAATATCTTCCAGTAGGCACCAATGTTCCAATTTTAAAAAAACAGGTTCAGAAGTTAAGAGTCTCGTCATGCAACTAATCAGCGACAGAGCTGATTCAAACCTAAGACCCGTGGCTCCAGTCTGGGCTTCTAACCAAGCACATGGCATTTGTTCTAAGTAAACACACAGGAAAAGCACTGAACACACACACACACACACACATACACACACACATTCTGGCACATGGGGGGGGGGTGTCAGAAGTTCAAGATCATCCCGGCTACACACAAGTTTGAGGTTAGCCTGGACTATGAGACCCTGGAAAGGAAGGAAGAACAGGAAAGTGGAGCTGGGAAAGAAGGGACGTGGGGGAGGGATGGGAAGGGCCTTCTGTTCCGTCTATTTCCGTGGTTTTGGGTTACTGTGTGCTCATGCCCATCTATGTATGGTCGTGTAGGTGAGCATGCCCATGGGTGTACATACATAGGGACGCCAAAGGTCAACCTCAGGTGTCATTCCTCAGCTGCCATCTATATTGTTCTTTCTAGACGGAGTCTCTCTTTGGCCTGGAACTCACAGACTAGGCTAGGCTGCTGACCAGTGAAGTGTAAGGGACTCTCCTGTCTCCACCTCCCAGCACTGGGATTTCAAGGACCGTGCCACCATGCCTGGCTTTTATAGACATATATTGTTGGGATAGAAGCCAGCTTGCCCAGCAAGTACTTTCCTGACTAAGCCGTCTCCCTAGCCCCTTCAGTGATATTCTAAACTTTACTATGGAAATGCTGCCTAACAACACTACTGTAGTAAAAATGATAGCGAAGAGAAGGGAAGAAAGGTACTAAGGCTAGTCAGAAGTAGGCATGTGAATCCCATCTGGCATCCACTCATCCTGCAAGGGCTCGCTCTCTGGACCCTGTTTACAGTCTGGAGAAAATGCGGGTGATCACACCCACCCAGCTCAGTTTGGGGCATAGTAGGACGTGTGTAAGGCCAGTGTGTAAGGAAAGCACTCAGTGACCCATAATATCAAAACTATGGAAGCAGCACTGTACCCAAGCGGTTCAAGGGAGGAGGGCGTCTAATAGACTGTCTAAACAGCCCTGGAGAGAAATCCGGGGCTCTCTCAGGATGCTACAAAGCCACAGACCTCACCCCACAACTCCAAAACCTAGGGCTCCTCTCTGCTTGGTGAGAACAGCTGTCCTCTGGAACCACAGTCACCTCAGGGCTGTGCTCAGGCAGAAAAGACCTTTAGGAACACCCAAAAGTGTCGGGCAGGATAGGCCCGACTGGGGCCTCTGCAAGGCTACAGGGGAAGTGGAGTCTTCTCTAGGGGAAAAAGAGCAGTACTAATCACAAGGTGAGCAGGCCTCTAACCTCATAAACACTCTCTGGAGAAGCCCAGCTACCTCCAATTACAACAGCCTCTGCGCCTTGTTCAAACAAACCAGGGGCATGACTCACTCCTCAAAGCAGGGAGGGGGTAAACACATAGCTAAGGGCTTAGCAGATCAAGAGGCTTAGAAAGAAGTGATAGGAGATAAACAGGGGGCCCCAGGGGTTCTCACACCACAGGCTTACGGAGTGGGAAAAGATCCATGGGAACAGCCGGTTTCCCTAGAACCCACTCTCCAGGCTTCTACGGAGCCACTAACACAGCGGGGTAAAATGCCTGGGTCAAAAAGAGAAGGGAAATAAATAGAAAGGGTCTCTGAGCTTAACACCTCTAAGTCGCCTTCACTCTGCACCCAACTCCTGCAAGCATATGTAGTCTCACAAGCTGCCGCTGCGGCGATCATCTTGGTCCCTACCACCCGGTCTGTGGCTTGTCCGGCTTATGCCCACCTGAACACTGAGAATGCCACCTTCTCATAAAACTGGCTCCTGAGAGGCCAACATGAGGGAAGCCCCGGGAAGTCACAGAAGAGGATGGGATGGAATGGGATGGCTGGGTGCCCACTCTCTCTTAGGGAAGGCTCCCAGTTCATTGGGTGTGTAGGCTTGCTGTGCCTGGTCCTCCAGGAGACAAAGACTCCCCCCCCCCCTTTCCTCCTCGTCACAGGTAAACCAACAAAACAGGAGAGGAGTTTACCTTTCATCTGGCAGCCTGCCCATAGCATGGGCTGGACAAGCACCACAACGGGACTCAGCCTGACTGGGGAAATACAACGAGGAGACTTGGAGGAACACCCCAGATGGAGCACCCATTTCTTACAATCTGGAGCCCTACACTGGTGCCTGGCAGTGAGAGTGTGTACACTGAGGCAGGGGGGCTCCCAAACCCCAGCTCTGAAGGAGAGCTACCTGCTGCTGACCTAGTCCTCCCTCCAGGACACCTGCCTCAAGCCCAGCCGGACTCACTGTCATGAAAAGCCATAGTATGTTAAACATATTAAATGCCATATTGTGTAGTTCTTTGAAGTGTTTGAAGACCATCTATCTATCTACATACATCTGTGTCTAACCTTAAAAACATACCTAACAGCCGGGCAGTGATGGCACATGCCTTTAATCCCAGCATTCGGGAGGCAGAGCCATGGGTTGAAGCTTCTCTGGTCTTGGATACCTTGCCTTGCAATCTGGTTTTCCTGTTCTCATACTCTTCTTTCATTTATCTTCTCCACCCTACTCTACCCACCCCATATTCTCTTCTCTTCCTGCCTCTGCTGCCCAGGCTTAAATCTGGGCCAACAGTCTTGCTGGCACACATCCATTCCCCCAACTAAGCCTGCCCACCCCTAAGAAACAGGTGTTTCACAAGACTGCACCATGACCCAAAGAGGCACATGCCATAATTACCAACAGGCGGGCGGGGAAGCTCGTCCCACCCGATCTGAGCACAGTACTGGAACCGAAACCATCCGGTGCACACACCTCCCTCCACCCCGGAGAAATATGGACAATGTTAGTGCCACATGCCTAATGATTAGGTAACCTTCCTCTCTCACCTTCCTCTCTCGCATCGTCCCCTCCCAAACCAGGCAAGAAAGCCAAGCTCTCCCCGAATTCCTGACAGGCTTGTTGGAGACCTCACTGAAAAGTTAAAGCTGGCAATAAAAGGGGTAGGGGGATGGTGTGAGGAGAAACTCACACTGGATGAGTCTGGGGCCGGGGCAGGGACTGGAAGAAATAGTCCCCAAACTTGAAAGATTCCTCCACCCAAGAGTTTCTTCCCCACCCAAGTGTCACGGAGACAGGACTTTCATCATTTTAGAATTCATCCCATTGGAGTAAGCACCAATGACCACAGAGCACTCTTCTTTTGTGTGTACCTTAGGCTGGCTTCAAATTCACTATGTAGCCAAAGATGAACTTCTAGTCTGCCTGCTTCTACCTCCCAGTGCTGGGCCATCATGCCAGGTTTATGTGGTACCGGGAATCGAACCCAGGGACTTCAAGCATGCTTCTTGAGCACTCTAACAACAAAGCTAAGTCCCCTAGTCTCTCAATCCTCTTTGAAAATAAGATACTCAAACAGGTATTTTACTACCAAGTACAAAGGAAGTAAAGTCCACATAAACTTATAAAACTTCATAGCAACAATATTTACAACAGCCTAAGAGGAAAAACAACTCAAAGGTCCACCATTTATTTCTCGGTGAACACATCTATGACATCTTAAATATGGAGTGTCAGTCAGTTCTAAAAATGAATGAAGAACTGCCATGTTATATGTGTAGGAGCCTTTAAAGCAGCATGCACCCTGAAAGACAGTCAGGAGGACCACAGACTGCATGGCTTCATTAACAGGAAATGTAAAAATGAATACGTAAATTCCCATGCAAGGCAGACTAGTAGCTGTCTGAGGCTGGAGAGACTTGGGGGAATGGGGGAGTGAGTGACTGCCAGTAGATGAAGATTTCTTTATGAAGTGAGCAAAAGGCTCTAGAATTGGTTCAGTGATGACATGTAACTCTGAATACACTAAAAAACACAGAATTATATACCTTAAACTGGTGAATCACGTGGCATAATAGTTTTAATAAAGCTTATAAAAAATGGTTTAAATTCATGGTAAGCTTATGGTAAATCACATCCCAATTTTTAAAATCTTCGTTTGTTTCATGTACAAGTATTTTACCTACATGTATATCTGGGTACCACATGAGTACCCACAGAAGCCAGAAGAGGGTGCCAGATTCTCTAGAACTAGAGTTACAGATAGTCATGAGCTGCCATGTGGGTGCTGAGAATTGAACCCAGGTCCTCTGGAGGAACAGCCAGTGCTCTTAACTGCTGAGCCATCCCTTTAAATCCTTACAGCCTTTTTTCGAGATAGGGTTTCTTTGTGTAGTTTTGGTGCCTGTCCTGGATCTCACTCTGTAGACCAGGCTGGCCTCAAACGCACAGAGATCTGCCTGCCTCTGCCTCCTGAGTGATGGGATTAAAGGCATGCACCACCACCTCCCAGCTAAACCCAATTTTTAAATAAAGAAAAAGTAGGCCTCAGGCATTAAACTATTTCAGCTTCTGAAGTCTTACAGGAAGCATCTAATCCATAGTAAAGACAAAGGTTCATACTACAGCAGATAAAACAAATTCCAAATCTACTCAGTTTTGCCAAGACAAAAAAAAAAAAAAAAAAAAAGCCAGGTGTGGTAGTATATGCCTTTAACCCCAGCACTTGGGAGGTAGAGGCAGAAGATCTCCGTGAGTTCAAGCCTAACCTGGTCTACAAAGCAAATTCTAAGACAGCTAGGGCTACAAAGAAAGGGATCCTATCTCAAAACAAGAAAAAAGAATTAAAACAAGGAAAGAGGGAGGGAGAGAGGGAGAAAGGAAGGATTGGGGGAAAAGTACAATATATAAGAAAGGGTAACACAGAGATAAAAAAGAATAGCCCAGAGTACACCAGCTCCCTTGGCCAGGAGAAATGGAAAGAAGTGGAAAGGGGTCCGTTAATCCTCAATATCGCTGTGAAAGCCCAGCCCTGTTGACTAGCACAAGTCACTCAGCTCTCCATCCTGGGTTTAACCACAGCCCCGTTACTCTTGCCACTCTATGCTGGCAGAGAGACCTGGACTATCAAGGAAAGAGGAAAAGAACAAGTAAGAACAAGCAAATGTGGTGGTGCACACCTTTAATCCCAGCACTCAGGAAGCAGAGGCAGGTGGATCTCTGAGTTCAAGGCCAGCCTGGTCTACAGAGTGAGTTCCAGGACAGCCAGGGATACGCAGAGAAACCCTGTCTCAAAAAACAAAAACAGGGCTGGAGAGATGGCTCACAGGTTAAGAGTACTTGGCTGCTTTTCCAGAGGTCCTGAGTTCAATTCCCAGTAACCAAATGGTGGCTCACAACCATCCGTAATGAGATCTGGTGCTCTCTTCGGGAGTGCAGGCATACATGCAGGCAGAACACTGTATACATAATAAATAAAATCTTAAAAAAATAACAAACAAGATAAAAGGAAGAAGAAGAAGAAGAAGAAGAAGAAGAAGAAGAAGAAGAAGAAGAAGAAGAAGAAGCAGCAGCAAACACAAATATGAAAAGGAGCAAAACTTGACCAAAGTCAGGCCAGGCGTAGTGGCACATGCACTTTAGAGCCTGAGGCAGGAGGACCACAGCAAATCTGAGGCCATCCTGGGCTACCTTAGCTCTAGGCCAGTCTGTACAGTATGAGACCCTGCCTCAAAAGAGGGGTGAGCTGGAGGAAATGGAGATGGTTCAGTGCCTGCTACACAAGCATGATGATAACCAGAGTACAGCTCCCCAGAGACTGAGAAAGAAATCCTGATGTCAACATCTGCCCTCTATATACATGCACTCACATGCACAGAATCCTATTTCCTCCACCCCTAAGCTTGGGTGCCCAGATGCAGTTAAAACAATCCAGTCCACACCAGGAGCAAACAAAACATCAGCTAACATCTGAATGCTTACCACGTGCCAAGAGCTGTGTTTAACGTTTCATACGTATTATCTTAATCCTCATAATGATCTTAGGAGAAGGCATGACTGTTGTCTCTTCTTACATAGGAGAAAACTCAGGATGAAGAAATTAATTACCAAAGTACTCTGGCAAAGCACTTAGTCAGACGCACAAACTTATGCTACCTTTTTAAAAACTTCTTAATTATTAATTATTTATTTACTTTGAGACAAGTTCTCACCTATCCCAGGCTGGCCTTGAACTCCCTAGGTACCAAGGACAACCTTGTACTTCTGATCTTCCTGACTAATCTTCTGGGAGCTGGGATGACACGCGGGTGCCGCTACACCCAGTTTGAACAGTGCTGGTGATCCAATCCAGGGGCTTGGGCACCACAGGCAAACAGTCTAGCAGCCTCAGAGTCGTGCTCTTAACCACAACGCTATTAAGAGAAATCACAGGTTAACTAAAAATTGTGATTACACTGCAATCACAAGAAACAGGTGTCTAAAAAATTAGAATATTAACCTCCTTATAATTCCTACAAGTCAACAGATATTTAAAACTGATTAAAATAACAAACAAAACAGGAAGCACGGGTAGAGTACTTGCTTAGCATTCATGAGGCCTCATGTTCAATTCTCTGTATCTCCAGTGTTTTCCTGGTGGGTAATGGGGGTGAGCTGGGTTAGGGGTATAGCTGAACTAGAAGAAAGCTTGCCTGGCATGCCCAAAGTCCTGGTTTTGACCTCCAGCACCACATAAATCATGCATGTTGTCAAATGATTGTACCTTTGGCATTCAGGAGGTGAAGGCAGGAAGGGAGATCCGGAGTTTAAGGACATCATCACTGGGTTTGAGGACAGACAAGAAACTCTGAGGAAAAGGGGAGGGAGGAAGAGGAGGAAAAGGAGCTAACTAAATGGCTTAGCAAAAAGGTCTGACGCCAAACCTGACGTGTGGGTAGGAGAGAACGGACTTCCCTGACATGTCTCCTGACCTCCACACATGTACCATGGCATATCCACTCCTGCCCCCAAACAAATAAATAAATGTAATTTTTAAGAGAAAAAAATTACTAGAAGCATTTTATTTAGAAACAGAAGTTCACATCAGACAAAACAGGTAAGAACTAAAAGTGGCTACTTCCGTGTAGTAGAACTCAAAGTAGAGAACTACTATATTCTTTCAAAAACCATTGGATATTAGTTTTGTTTTTTAAGTCACGCACAAGAGCAGGATGTGGTGGCACATGCTAAAATGTTTAGCTTAGTTTAATGTGACCTTGCCTCAAAATGCCAAAAAACAAAAATAAATTATGTACAGGTATTTCATTTACTTATTTTTTTACATGTATGCATGTTTTTCCTACATGTATGTATGTACACAGCACACACCTGGTGCTCATGAAGGTTAGAAAAAGGCACCTGATCTCCTGGAACTGAAGTTGTGGACGCTTGTTAGCTACTATATGGGTGTTGAGAATCAAATCAACTAGAGGTCAGAACTACTGGGCCATCTCTATCCCTCTAACACAAATTCTTTCCATTTAAAAGGTCAAAGCAGGACTGGAGAGATGGCTCAGTTGTTAAAGGCTAGGCTCACAATTAAAAATATAAAAAGTCAAAGGGAGGGAAGGAACAGAGAGGGGGAAGGGGGAAAATCACCCATGCCAGAGTCTAAGGCACGAACATGTGTTCTTTCACACACAGCCCCCACAGTCCTCCACTGGTGACAACATCTGGGTTGTGCTCTGGAGCACCCCATCCTTTAGTGGGCAATCTTGTAAACCTGCCAGTCAAGGATCCCTGCTCTATTCTAGTTCAAGAGAATGCCAGAGGACAATGGTACCTCTCCCTAGACTCTCAGAAGAATGTCAAAGGACCTAAGACAGCTGGAACCACCCAAAAGTAGAAAGCATCCATGTTCTTTTCCAGGACTCCCTTCGTTTGGATTTTTCAAGCTTTTCTTTAATTTCTGTGCACTGTTCCTTTCCTTCTAATAAGTTCCTCTTAAGGTAGCTAGGTCCCTTTGTGCTGTTTATTACAAAGGAAGGTAATAGAAATGTCGAACGAGTTTGAGATTCATTTGTACTTTCTATGCCAATATAATTTACCAAAGTCACTTTCAAACAAACATTTTTGATATTAAAATACATTTAAACCAGACACGATGGTCTGCACCTTTGATCCCTTCAAACTCACATATAACTGGCACAATGTTTTTGTCCAAAAGACTATCCTTGGCAACACTCCAGGGATGTTAGCTCTTTTTTTTTTTTTTTTTTTTTTAAATGCTGTTTCTCCTCCACTATGTTTTTTTCGTTTTGAGACAAGGTCTTGCAAACTATGTAGTCAAGGATGGCCTGGCATTCACTATGAAGCAGGCTGGCCTCAAATTCCCAGAGCTCTGTCTGCTTCGGTCTTCTAAGTCCTAGGATTAAAGGCATTCGCCATCATGCCCATCCTTCCCACTATATTTTTGTTTATTTGTTTGCTTAGTAACAGGATAGCGTAGTGGCATTTGCTCTGCCCATGACCTTGGGCTATACGTCCTAAAGGAGGTAGTGCTTCCTGCCATTGTAAGTGACCTCATAAGGAGAGGGAGAAGGGCCACATGTTCCTTCTCCCTGCTCCTGCCTATGAGATGGATTTGTACCCCACGCTGGGCACCACTGATTACAATCAAGCCATGTGGGTCTATTAAATGGGTAACAGAATTTATTAAGATATAGATTGAGGAAATACACTCACGATTACAGAATGGAGTAGACAGCAGAAGTCATCCTCTGATCTGACTGGGAGTGAATCTACCTCCCAGGCAGGAGCAGGGAGATGGGGCATGTGACCCTTCTCCAACTCCTTTTAAGAGGTCACTGCAACTGCAGGAAGCACCTGCCTCCTTTGGGCCGTATAGCCCAAGGTCATGGGTGGAGCAAATACCATTACAGAATAGAGATGGCTTACTAAGGAAGAGAAAGGCACTCCCCAAAAACAAAGGTAGGGTACAGTGAGGGGGAACTGAAGGAAACTCAAAGGACCCACTAGTGGCTACAGTCCGCAGTTTTGGAAGACTTTGCCTTTACAGACATCCAACAATAAAAGCGCTACAGTGTATAGCTGTACTTCCATGTCACAGGGTGAAGCACTAAAAGACACGTGGTCCCAGGAGTCTGACTCCAACTGTCTACACTCTCAAACTCTGGGGGAGGCATGAAGCCCCAGGTTCAATCCTCAGTACTTTCCTGGTGTGTGTGTGGGGGGGGGGGGGGGGTTGGGTTTTGTTGGAGACATAGCTCAATTTTCTGAATGCTTGCCTGGCATGCCCAAAGTCCTGGGTTCGACCCCCCAGCACCACATAAACCAGGCATCCGTTGATTCATTTATTTACTCACACCTTTTGCATCCTCACTGAGCAACGTTCAATGGTATGAGTACATGACGGGTTCCATATGTCCAGAGCCATAAATTCTATCTGCAGATTGGCTCAGCGGAGAGGAATCCAGGACAAAGCCTGTCTCCTGACTGATTGATTGTTTACCATCTGTCCTTCCTCCTCAGGAACCCAGGAATGTCTCCAAGAGCAAACCCAGGCAAAGGTTATTTCATTCTCAGCTTTAGAGCAAAGTAAGTCTCAAGCCCGTCTCCTCTCTGATAGAAAGCTTTCTATTTAGCTCTAAACATACTTATACCCGAGAGCAAATTCCTTGTTTCCCATCTCTGCTTTCTGTCCCACTGAAAAACCAATGAAAGTATCAAGGGACAGCAGCAGGTCCTTCTCTGTGCTGCTGGTGCTGTGGTTTTAGACGTCTTTCTCCTGTATGACACCGTCTCTTTTCTACATCAAGCAAAAAGAAGGCCACGACCCCTCACTCATTCGTTCCACATTCTTTCCCAGACTCGACCATTTCAAAACAGCTAGAGCATGGAGAACTTGAAGCTGGTTGGCTATTGGTTTGGTTTTCTTTTTTCCATTTGGTCAGCATCTCTCACCTGGGGGGGGGGGGGGGAGGCTGGGGTTCGGGCGGTGTCGAGACTTGTAATGTGGCAGAAACATTCACACTTCTAGTCAGAAATGTCAAGGGGACAGTGAACAGGCTTCAATGATTAGCTGTACTCTAAACTTCAATGAGTACCTATTCTACAACTATTCTTTGAAGAAGAGCCATAATCCAGTTGTGGCTGGGTTAGCTTTGCCTCAGGGACATGCTGAGACAGGCAGAAGCAAAGGAATCAGATGTTGGGGGGGGGGGGGAGAAGGTCACAAACCCCCAACACCTCGGCTGGCTCTCATTTCACTCTCCCACAATAGCCTGGAAATAAATTAATTAGCACAGATCTAAGGTGTATTTGGATCCCCCAGCAACACCTGGAAACATTCAGCATCAAATTACCGGCCTTTCCCTCTGGAGAGAGAAAAACCATGCGGTCAGCTGAGGGTGCTGGGGGGGGTGGCGGATGGGAGAACAGGGAAAACTGGCTTGCACTGGAGAACGCTCTCTCTCCCTAACCCTCTCCAGGTTGGTTCCCGTGTCCGTCCAGGTTCCAAGACATCCCCCTTCATCCCCTCCCGGGGCTTGGCAACTGGACACGGAAGCAAAACCCAGGAAGCTACTGGTTGGCCGAAAGAGGGAGGGGATCAGAAAAGCAAGACGAAAAAAGGAGAAATCCGAGAGAGGTGACCGTCGAGTGGAAAGCTCTATCCATCCTCTTAGCGAAAGGTAGAATCTCCGACCAGTTCCGGAGTTTTCTAACATCTACCGCCCCTCCCACGCTCTCGCCTCTCGGTTCCCAGCCCTAGGATTCCACCCTCTGCCCCCTTTTCTAGTTAAAGGATCACCCGAAGCACCATAAAAGTCTTTGAAGGGCTTCTGAGGCCATCAGGACACGCGGAAAAGGCTAAAACGCGCCTGGACCGGCACAATGTCCGAAACGGCGCAGGGCTCCGGTCCCTCGAGGGTCTCCCACGACCCAATCTAGCTGCCCACGAGACGCCTGAGTGACGCGCCCTGTCCCCGGGCCGGGGCTGCAGTGTCCTCGCCAAGGACAGGTTACTACTCCCCAGCCCGGGAGCCGCCAGCTTTGGTTCCGCGCCTCCCACGCCACCGTCCGCCGCAAGGCAAAGGAAGAAAGCGCACGGGACGACTAGGGGGCTGACCGCACCAAGCCGGGCGTCAGGTGATGTCGGCTAGCTCAACGTGAGGCACCGGAGCGGCCGAACTGGAAAGCCACGGGGCCGAGGCGGGAAGGCGGGGTGAGCGCGACGACCTACCGCGGTCTGGCCCTCCGGGTGCACGTCCACCAAGGTACACCAGTTCGGCGTCCCGTTCATCTTTCCGCGGAGGTCGCACGGGTGTCCTCAACTCCGAGGTGCGGCGGCTACTGGGCGGGCGGGCGCCGGACCGCCCCCTGGTATAGGCGCGTCGGGGGCGGGGCTGAAGGTGGGCCACGCCCAACGCGGTATTTGTCAATGGGTTGAGCGGAAGAGGGAGGTGGGCGGTGCCCAGGAGGCTTCAGGACTCGCCTACCAGCGCTATCGCAGATTTACGTAAAGGTGGGGGCTTGGGAGTGAAGGTTGGGTGGCCCCTGAAGAGTTTTATTTAGGATACGACGTGGTAGTGTCTGTGGTGGTATCTCAGCATTCCTCATTAGTCTTGTCTTTCAGTTCTCCAGGATCGGTGCAGGGAAAGAATCTGTCTGGTCCTCTGTAAAAAGTCAGTTGGGGCCAGCACATGCTTCTATGGTCTCTCCTCTCCCTAAACGTAAACCAGCCTGTAGGGTTTTTAGAATTGAGTAAATCTTTCCTCTGTGGTAAAAAGGCAGGGACCAAGGGCCAGCTCACTAAGACTAGTCTAAGCCAGTCTGGCAGGTGCTTTTCCCTGGCAAACCGCCCAGACCAAGTCAAAGCTAGCTAAGCTCTGGGTGGGGCTTGTTTTGCAGAAGCTACCCTTATATGGTGGGGAGAGGCGGGACACATTGCCTTAAAAGGAATTTGCGCCGTAGGGAAAAGATGACGCTCCACTGCACGAATGGCATTTGCTTCTTAAGCCTAGGCTGGGATCTTGGGGGCTGAACTCATAGGTGGCTATCCCACTGACGGGATAGCCACTGAACCACAGGCACAACAGGCAGTGTTGTAAGGGCTGTCCAGCCTGAGTAGGCGGTACTACTACAGCGAGCAATTCGTTTTGGTGAAGGGCTAATTCCTTCAAGCCAGGGGGAGTGGAATTGGACTCCGAGTCACTTGCCAGTTTAGAAATAGATGCAAAGCTCTATACCTGGAAGAAAAAAGCTGGGGATATCAATAACCCAGGAGAGAAGAAAAGCCTAGTTCTAGCCTCTCCTAGGCCTCAAGACCGCACTTGTGGTGGTTTGGTGAGAAAGCCCCCCATCGGCTGCCGTTTGAACACTTGGCTCCCAGTTGGAAGCAGTTTGGGAGTTTGAGTCTTGCTGGAGGATTTTATCAATGGGGCAGGCTTTGACAGTTTCAAAGATTCCCACCATTCCCAGCTTGCTCTCTGCTTTCCTGCTTGTGGTGTGAGACGTGAGCTTTTAACTTTCTGCCTGCCTGCCACTGTGCCTCCCCACCGTGATGGTGATAGACTCTTATCCTTCTGGAACTGTAAGTCCAAATAAACACTTCTTCTCTAGGTTACCTTGGTCGTAGGGTTTCATCACAGCAACAGAAAAGTAACTAATGCAGCATTCCTTGCTCTTCCCAGAGGCTGTTAGGAAAGAATGGTTCCACTGTAAGTAGTCCATGTTTCCTAGATCCTGATCAATTAGGAGACCTCTAAAAATGAGCTGAAGCCTCGCTTCATTTCATAATAAGGGCTGCTTAGCAGGTAAAGGTGCCGGCTGCCACGCCTAACAACTGGAGTTCAATCCCCAGGACCCACACTGTGGAAAGCAAGGACTCTCAAATTTGTTCCCTGACCTCCCCAAGTGTAACATTCATACACACACACACACACACACACACACACACACACACACACACATAAAATGTTAAAAAAAAAAATTTAGAGTAGGCCCTCAAATTAGCCAGGAAAATAAAGACAGAAATTTCAATATAGATATGCCATTTTAATATTTAATTTAAAATAAACCAAAGCTGGATTGGATTAGGAAAAAATAACTGATTTGCAGAATATCTTTATTTTTAATTCATGAAATTACAAGTGATTGATGAGAACAGAACTTACTTTGGAAATAAGAGGTGAACCATCCCTATTACCTTCACCCACCAGAGCTTGGCACGCCCCAAAACTCAAAGGAGGATTACATTCTCCATTGCCCCTTCCCGTCTCTACTGAGAGTCAGCTTCTAAACCCAGGCAAAGCTCTGAATCAGGGCCCACTTCCTGAGAAAGCAGGGATCTGTTGGTTCCCATCGAGGCTGGGCATATCGAGAAGCCACAAGGAGGCCACAGGGACTAGATGTTTGCTCTTAGAACCTGAATAAACCGTCCTCATGGTTCCCAGGTATAACCACCTCATGGCAGCATCCAGTCAGAGAGAGCGAGAAGGAAGACGGAAACCCTGAGCAGAACCAGTCCACCACCTTACCAAGGCCTGTCGAAGCTCTTCTCCCAGGGGCTGGTTGGCAGAGTAGCCTGTAGTCTCCTGCCCAGTCACTGGGGAAGGAGGACAGGCTGAGGGCCCCCATGAGGACAGGCTGGTCTTTGGAGAGGTATGAATGTGCAGGTTTATGAAAGGCAAGAACAGCATCCTCATCTCACACTGCTAAGGCACTGAGAGTAGAGCAGCAGACAGGGATGGTCCAGATGGAAAGGCAGGAGGCCCCCTGGACCCCGTGACTGGGAGAAAACAAAAATATTGCAACTGAAGAGATGCTAGGGACTACTCATGGGCCCATGACTGTGCAAAAAGAAGAATCGGAAAAGTGGGTAGAGCCACGCCTGCATGTCCATACCCATCATGTTCCCTCCCTTGCTCCAGAGTGGGAGGAAAAAAGGGATCCAGGGAGCAGAACATTGGGTATTTCCCTGAGACATATGGTTAAATATTAAAGAAATAAAGCTTTATATACATGGCAATATCCACCCCTTCCTGTCCTTTGCAGTCCCACTCAGGTATAGGTTGACCATTCGTCCCACTGTAAGGGAGATGATGGAGGGGTCAGCACCCATAGGGAGGGCTCAGCAGGCCTACCCACTCTTGCAGTGACAAGGACAAGCCCACCCACCAGCTCATTGCTAATGTGTTTCTCACCGTCACTCTGACCCCTCCTAGTCTTAAGTCTGAATGCGGTCACCCACGGGAAAAAAAGACTGAGTCTCAGGCAGGCAGGACAGAGCAAAGCAGAGCAGGGCTGGCGGAGACAGACTTCAAGCCTGTCTGTGGTCCTCGGCAGAGCGTGCGCTAACTAACAGGAGCTGGTCTGCAGGTTGCTCTCCGTAAGCAGAGATGCAATGGATGAGGGGTCGTAGACACTGTCAAATTCCTCGTCAGAGCTCAGCCCCTCTTGCTTGAGGGCTGCCTCGGCAGCTGAGCGGGAAGCTTTGCGCCTGAGCCGGAGAGAAAAGGAACAGACTGAGACCATCACCCCTCCACACTAAGGAAGTAATTCTTCTAAGACCTAAAGCTATTCACATGGTCCCCTACTAGTCAGGGATCTGGGGAGATAAAGTGAAGGATGGAAGCTAAGGTACTAACAGCTAACCTTACTACCGTGTAGGCAGAGTGAGGGGCAGAGAGGCGGCCATACCAAGCATCCTTTTCCAAGGATTTGATCCGAGCCTGGAGCTGTTCATTGACCTCATGCTGCTCCTCCAGCTCCCGCTGTGCCTTCTTCCTCAGGCTGTCCAGCCGCTCGATTTCCTCTTCTGCTTCATCCACCTGCCGCTTCAAAGCCTTCACCCTCAGGCTTAGCTAAGCAGGATAGGGTGTCCGCACATCAGAAAAGCAGTTACTCCCAAGGGCTGGGACCTCCCCTGCAATGATTCTGACAAGGGGCAATTGCCCCCCATTTCCCCCCATGCCAAAATGTTGTGACCTTGTATAAATCCTCCAGCCTCAGAGAATTGTTGAGAGGAGGTTAGGGAGCTGAGGAGATAGCTCAGCCAGTAAAGTGCTTGCCACGAAATCTCCCTAGGGCACACTAGCAAGTGCCAGGCCTTGTCTCAAAAAAAAAAAAAAAAAAAAAAAGGCTAGATGGTGCTGGATGAGTAACACCCAAAGCTGTCCTCCGGCCTCCACACACATATGCACATTTGTGCACGTGCATACACATATACAACCTACACACAAGCACAACACAAAGGTTACTGGGGATTCAATGAATTAATGTACATATAACACTTAGAGAAATTAGCATACTCAATACAGAGGCTATAACTAGTCTAGGCCTCTCAAGCTAATCTCTGTCCACACAAGCAAATTCTAAGACATAGGGGATGGTGGCCTCCTCTGGCCTTCAAGGGAACACATAACATATACTTGTCCCACGGCTGCCTGTCCACAGGGTGCCATGTCCTCACCTGGTCTTTCTGGTCATTGACATGCTGCCGCTCATCATCAATCTGGATAGAGAGCTCTTTAACTCTCCGTTCTAGTTTTCGATTGGTGGACTGTAGAACTGTCTTCTCTCTAAGAGCGAGCAGGAAAGGGAGGTCTTTTCTGTCATGACCCTCACCAGTAGATGGGGAGGATCCAGGGAAGTTCCAAAGAACCAGGGGCCAGTCCCATCCCAGAATTTCCACCACTCTGCTCTCTATCAGAAGCCAGGGGGACTCCCTGAGGACCAGGCCAGGTTGGCCAGACATGAGGTAGAAGATGAAGGGAGACCCAGAGAAGAAAAGCCCAGAGGAAGAAAGGGAGGGAGAGGGGTGAATGACAGGTTCCTATCACCTCTCTTCAGCTTGCAGCCGCTCTTGTAACAGTTGATTCTGGGACTCAAGCTGAGAGAAGCTGGCACTGGGTTTCTGGAAGCCTTCTGAGTTGGCCAACCGGGTCTTCAAGTCCTTGTTCTGAGAGAGGGGGAAAGAATCCACGGTTAGCACTCGAGGTGGTCCTTCCCGTCTGGCCCCGAGTCTATCCCCAAAACTCCTTTTTACCTGTCTCTCCAAGGAGATTTTGTCACACTCCAAGTCCTGCCGAGCAGACCTCTCCTGCATCAGCTCTGTCCTCAGCTGATCCATCTGTTAGGGATGGGTGAGAAGAATTAGCCCTGTGGAAGACTACACTAAACCAGCAAAGTGAATCAACAGAAGCAGACCCCTGGAAGACATTTTCTGAACCACTAGTCCCCCCAAATTCTCAGGCAACTAAGTACTCTCATCGTAGAATTACCAGCATTCCACTCTCAATGGCCTAGCGAGATGTGAGAAAGCCATCACACATTCCCACTGCCATGAAGCTACCTGTCATCATCCCTTCCTCATTATGTTAGAGTGTATCCCCGAAAATCAGTTTCCTGCAAGGGGCCCCAGAAGGCTACTACATAATCTGTGAAAGTGGAGCCTAAATTTCACTGGAGAACCTAAGATGTCTACGGTATTGGGAATGTGGGACATTTGCAGTGGAAAGATGCAGGCACCAAGAGGAGCTGATGAGAGAGGAGAGAGGCTATGTGTGCACCAGGTAGCAAAGCTGAAGGGGAAGGACTGCCCAAGACCAATAGAGCCAGATGATGTCACCATGAGCCCTGGATGCTAGATGTGCCTGTGGAGCTTACAATTAAAAGACTGCTTTGAGTCTCAGAACAGATTTTGAACTTCTGAACAGTATCAGAACTAGAAGACTACAGGGACTTTTAAAATTGGACTGATAGCATTTTGCATTATGATACTGACAGGAGTTTTATGGGAAGGGAAACAGTGGAATACTATAGATTAAAGTGATGTTTGGAGGTGGGCATGCCTCCCAGCACTTGGGAGGCAGAGGCAAGCAGATCTCTGTGAGTTTGAGGCCAGCCTGGTCTACATAGCATGTTCTAAGACCAGCCAGAACTACATAGAGAGACCCTGTCTCAAAAAACAACAAACAAACAAAAAAGTGATATGATTAGTTGTCAGGTTAAAAGAAGAAATTACAGCTATTCAAATGGGAGGAGCCATTTGAAAGAACGCTCCCAAAATCTCACAACCAGCCCTTCTGAATTGAAAGAGTAAAGTCAGCACAGCCTGGGCTGCCAGGACTTTCTCCAGACTCCAATTCTTGGCCTTCCTTCCACCTAAGGAAATCTGTCTACCCTTTCCAGAGCAGGTGAGAACCTGAAGCAGACTGCCTTGCCAGAACCATCCAGGTTTTGAAAGACAGGGGCGCAAAGCTGTCTTTGAGAGAGCTGGAGTGTTACAGTGGGGTGTAGGCCCAGTGAGGGCTCAGGGGGAGTCACCTGGTCCCGGCCACGGTTCACACGATCTGTTAACAGTTCCACCGTGTTCTTTTCTTCATCTAACTCTGCTTCCAGCCGTGAGACTTTCTCCTGAGGCAGAAGGACAAAAGGTCAATTCTGTCCCAAATTCTGGGCCCTCAAATGCCAAACTCAGATCAGGACCCCATCAAAACTTCAGCTCCACAGACTTTTTTCCCTGCATATTCCAGAAACCTTCTCCTCGCTCCGGCATGCTCAAAGCCACCATGGAGCCAGCGCCCTCTGCTGACCAGGAAGGCAAACCCTAGAATCCACTCCTTCTTGAAGTACTATTTCCCTAGTGGAAAAACTAAAAGTGAAAAGTTCTCCAGCAGAGGCCAGGATAGAAAAGCTCAGAAACAGCATTTCCAGAGTGTGGGGCAAATTTAAGCCACGCAGTACCATGCAGAAGTAAAAGCATGGATTCGGGCCAACCACCTAGGCCTGCACATCAGACCTACCATGTTCTCTGTACCTCAGTTCTCCTTATCTGTAAAATGGAGATGAGACCATCTACCTCACAGGGACAATCCCAGGATAAGATGAGTCTTACATGCCACACCACAGTGTATTATAACTTGTTAGTATTATTCTTACTTTCAAGTACAGCAAATCGGAGACTACCATTCACTCTAAGGGAGGAAAGCCATGCTCAGCTCCAGCCAACTAGTGACATGCAGAACTCAGGTCTAAGATGTTCAGTGCTAACAACTGTCCAAATGCAAAAGATGACAGAAATCCAAATTTTTACATGACATTTATAAATTTCTCAACATCTGCCTTTAGTTCATAGCTTAAAAAAACACAGTAACCCAGCAAAACCACCAGTTGTGGCTTCTCAAAATTTATTTTCTAGTACAGAAAAAGGCTTGGGATACATTGGGAGATCTATTTCCCTGCTCAAATCTCCCCTGCGCCAGCCGACCCAGAACCCCGTCTCTCCCCAGCCTGCCTGTCCGTGCCTTTACCTCGAGGCTCTTCAGCAGTCGCGCCTTGTCATCCTGGGTGCGCTTCTTGTTCTCGGCCTCCTGTTCCAGCCCCTGCAGTCGCTGGGCCAGCAGCTCTTTGTCCAGCCGGGCCGTGTCCCGCTCAGCCTGGGATGTCTGCAGGGCCTGCCGCAGCCTTTGCAGCTGGACCCAAAGACAACATACAACAGCTCATCCTAGCTGAAATGCAGGGGTGGAGGGCAGGCAGTCCACCCAAGGGAAGAACTATTTCACCACTGACACTCTTCAGCACCAGGCTGGGACCACAGCTTGGTGGCCGAGCACTTGCCTACAAGTGCCAGCTCGTGGTGACAGAACAGCTTTTAGTTCATTTTCTTTATCGTCTTAAAAGTTTCTACACAAATAGGAATCACTTGAGAGTTTTACTGGGGAGCAGGCACCACTGTGCCTATTTAAAGAGGTTTTAAAACTACCAAATCTGTCAGACATGGTAGTGCATGCCTTAAATCCTTTAGCACTTAGGAGGAAGAAATAAAGAGATCTCTGAATTTAAGGCTAGCCATAGTGACACCCTATCTCAAAACAAAAAACAAAAACAAACAAGAAATATCTACCAATCCTAGGTCCCAAATTATGATCTAGGTAATATGAAATGATGTTGAAGCATTAGGATTTTTAAGAATCTTGGCCAAGTAGTGGGTGGCGCACACCTTTAATCCCAGCACTCAGAAGACAGAGGCAATCAGATCTCTGTGAGTTCGAGGCCAGCCTGGTCTACAGAGAGAGATCCAGGACAGGTACCAAAACTACACAAAGAAACCCTGTCTCAAAAAATAACTAAATAAATAAAAACCCTTTCCAGGTGACTCTAATGTGCAGCAGAGTTTGAAAGCCCCTGCTGTATAAACGATACATCCCCTCTTTACTGTCCCAGTGTGAACAGCGCCCTCTTTTATACCTAAGTCTGGGCCCTAGCACTCCAGCCCACAGGTTCAGTAAGGAGGAAATGACCTTCAAACCAGAGAACACTATCCTGTCATCTAGGCTCCTACCTCATCCTGAAGCCGGCTCAGCCCTCCTGAATTCTTTTCGGCCTCACTGGCCCAGTCCTTGGCCTGCCGCTGGGCATCCGCTACTTCCCTTCGGGCCTTTTCCTTGTAGTCTTCCATCTGGGACTGGAGCTGCTGCAGAGCTAGCTTGGAGTCATCCCCAATCTGCTCCAGCTAAAATGGAGAGAAACACATTTTTCCAGCACTGCACCTCCAAACCATGTTCTGTCCCTTCTCTAGCCCCAGCTCCCAGAAGTCTCCCAAGAGCCTCCTTTCTGGCAAGCAGCCCTCTCGGGCTTTCCTGTCTAGATCCCTAGTATGGCTAGTAGTTATATTCAAATGTCTGCATGGACCATAGCTCTATCGGTTACTTATTACCATCTCTGATCTCATTTTCCCATCTATAAGATGGGATAATAAAGCCAGGCGGTGGTGGCGCACGCCTTTAATCCCAGCACTCGGGCGGCAGAGGCAGGTGGGTCTCTGTGAGTTTAGGGCCAGCCTGGTCTACAAAGCGAGCTCCAGGACAGGCACCAAAACTACACAGAGAAACCCTGTCTTGAAAAACCAAAAAAAAAAAAAAAAGGGGGGCTGGAGAGATGGCTAAGAGGTTAAGAGCACTGACTGCTCTTCCAGAGGTCCTGAGTTCAATTCCCAGCAACCACATGGTGGCTCACAACCATCTGTAATGAGATCTGGTGCCCTCTTCTGGCCTGCAGTCATATATGCTGTATATATAATAAATAAATCTTTAAAAAAGAAAAGAAAAGAAAGACCCTGTCTCAAAAACACAAAACAAGATAATGATGATAATAATAATAATAATAAGGAGGAGGAGGAGGAAGCGGCAAAAGCAGCAGCCTTTTTTTAAAAGGGAAGCTCTGGCCCAATCCTCTCTTGAGGAAAAGGAATGTCACACATCCTGCCCCACTTCAGGGTTAGTTTCCGCAGGGATCCCGGCTCTTCCTTGGGAGGGGTCCACACGACCTAGGTCTACCTCTTTGTTGAGCCGGTCCACAGTCTTGTTCAGCAGCCGCTTCTGCTCCTCCAGCTCGGCCCTGCTCCTCCGCAGAGCTTCCCGCTGCCTGCCCTCCTCCTCCAGGGCCCGGCTCAGCGCCTGCTGCTCCTGCCCGAGGCGGGCCAGCCCCCGCTGGGCCTCATCCAGCCGGACCTCCAGAGCCCGCTTGGCAGCCGCCAGGCTGCCCTCCTCCTCCTGGGCGGCGTTCAGAGCTTCCTCTAGCTGCTGTTTCTCTACCTGGGAAGAGGCAGAGGGGGAGAAGAGGCAAAACTTGCGCTGAAGGCATTGGCGGCAGGTAGGTAGGTGCTGGAAAAGTGGGGGCGTTACTAATGGAAAAGGCAGTGCCGGGTGTGAGGGCACCCGCCTCCAACCCCAGAACTTGTGAGGAAAAAGCAGGCAGACCTCTGTGAGTTAGAGGCCAGCCTGGTCTACACAGGGAGTTCCAGGCCCGGTGGGGTTATATAGTGAGAGACCCTGCCTCAAAAAAAACAACAAAGAGTAAGTAGGCAGCGCAAACAGGCTCAGAGGAACTGTCCAAAAATCAAAGCACAGAACAAGCAACGGGTGGGAGGTAGGAGACAAAAATACCAAAGCAAACTTTGAAACAGATACGGTGAGGGCAAAGGAGCAGCGCACGCTTCAGGCAAACGGAAGGCCGATACTTGGGGGGGGGGGGGGGGGGGGACCGTGCATGCAGGCACGCTTAAACAATGGCTGAGCACTGAGAGAGGGAGTGTCGCCAGGGCTGGAGGGTAGAAGGGCAGGGAGGCCCACCAGGCGGACAGGAGCGCTCACCTCCAGCCGATGCACTTTGTCCCGAAGCCGAGCCTCCACCGCTTCCCCACCCTCCGCCAGGCCGCGGGCCTCCTTCAACTGCTGCTCCAGACCCAGGATGCGCCTTCGGAATTCGTCGTTCTCCTCCTGGGTTTCCCGAAGCGTGGTTTCCACTGTTGCCCGACGCTGCCCCAGCACCATGGCCTCTGCCTCTGATGCCAGCTTAGCCTGCGGACAGTTGGGAGAATCGGCTCAGACCGTGAGGCTCAGATGGGTAAACATGGCATATCCAGGAAAACGGGCCACCCAAGTGCCCACCTGGCTCACAGGAGCCAGGCGTGGCCCCAGCCAAGGGGCTTCCGCCATAACCCTACCCCTGCAGAGAAGCAGCCGCCCCCTCCGCCCAAACCTGCTATTCCACACACACATGAGCCTCCAGAACTGCTCAGTACATACCCATCATAGGTAACTCTGCAGGCTCTCTGGCTCCTCAGCCCTCCTGACCCCTCAGCCTCCACCTCCTGAACCCTGGGCCCACTCCCCTTGCCTTGGAAGCCTCTTCACAGTCCTGCCGCAGCTGCTGCAGAGTCTTTTGTAGCTGGAGGTTCTGCTGTTCCAGGTCTCGGCCTCGATCAGCCTCAGCCCTCAGCACCGCCAGCTGCTTCTCTAGCTCCTGGTCCCTCTGTCGCCCAGCCACCTCCCGGCTCTGCCGCTCTGCCTGAAGCTCTCTCAGCTCCCCCTGGGTGCGTCGCAGCTCCTGGGAAGGGAAAAGGAAACAGTGGGGACGGCTATAACAAGGTTCCAGCATGCGGAGGAAGTAAGACTCTCGCGCATCGTGGAAAGGAACCTAAATGATAAGGCCGCTTCAGAGAGCAATCGGGCAGATTCCCAAAAAGCTGAACGCAGACTAACCACAGGACAGAGCAATCCTATTCTTAGTGACATGCCCGTGAAAACTGACAGTTCTCACAAAAACTTGTTCATAAATGTGAATCTTGAAAACATTATACCAGATGAAAAAAGCCAGAAATCAAAAGGCACATATTATAGAATTCCAATGATATGAAATGTTCAGCTTATAAAAATCTGGAGAGAAATCGTTGTCAGGGCATGGAGAGAATGGCCACTAAGGAGCATGGGATGCTTTTTTGGGGAGATTAGAATATTCTGTAACTAGATAATGGTGATGGCTTCGTAATACAATAAATATACTAAAAACCACTGAACTGTCTGTTCTAAAAGGAGAAATTTTGGGCCAAGTGTGGTAGTCCATTAATCCCAGCACGAAGAAAGGCAGATCTCTATGAGTTCAAGACCAGCCTGGTCTACATAGTGAGACCTGGTCTCAAAACACTAAAAATAAATTAATAGAGGAATTTTATAGTACATAAACCATAACACTATTAGAAACCATGTGGAGGACGAAGGGATGAACACATGACTAAAACAAGGCTGACAGTCTAAAAAAAATAAAAAACTGCAAAACAATAAATACTAATGCATCTTAAATGTCTTTTTAAAGGGCAGATAAAATATTAAGTATGGCTCTCCTTAGTGATTAGGCACCTTTGAAATTTAGAAATAGCTAATAAGGCTAAACATGCAGTGACTCTGTAATGTAGACACCAACAAAACTCGTTACAGAGACAATGAAACAGAGCCACTGTCTGGTCTGTGTTGGACTTGGTTAGTCTGCTTCCCTAAT
The DNA here is from genome assembly GCF_949786415.1 of Peromyscus eremicus. Lineage (NCBI taxonomy): Eukaryota > Metazoa > Chordata > Mammalia > Rodentia > Cricetidae > Peromyscus > Peromyscus eremicus. The sequence goes on from NC_081421.1 coordinate 68,141,291, forward strand.
CTTCCCTCATCTACATTTTGTTTAAATACTTGGTAAAATACACCTCCTATCTGAGGCGTACTAATAAACGATACTGTCTGGAGAACAGGTTGGCCAGGTCAGCTATACATCAATAGGTTTCAGACTCTCCTTGGTATTTGTAACTTCATAATACAACATAGTTTATGTCATCCAAAAATAAACAGCTGTTTTCTTTTTTTTGTTTGTTTTTGTTTTGTTTTGGAGAGGGGGATTCTCTTTTCGGGAGAGATTTGAGACAGTCATAGCCCTGGCTGTCCTGAAACTCATTACATAGACCAAGCCTGCCTCTGCCTCCCAAGGGCTAAGATTAAAGGCATGCACCACCATACCCAGCCTATTAGCTACATTTTTTTTTAGGGGCGGGGGGTGGGTTCAAGACAGAATTTCTCTGTTTAGCCCTGGCTGTCCTAAAACTCCCTTTGTGGACCAGGCTGGCCTCAAACTCAGGGATCCACCTGAGTTTGGTATTAAAGAGTGCTGGTATTAAAGGTGTGCGCCACCACCTGGCCTATTAGCCGCACTCTTTCTTATCCTTCATAAACTACAACCAACAAGAGTATAAAACTGTGTTTATTTCAATTTTTATGACTTTCTCATGACTCATTTATAAACTATCATCCATGCATAATGAGAAAAGGATTGACTTTTAAAAAAAAAAAACGATCAAAGCGGGAATCTTGGAGTGTTATAACGGCACCCTGCCAGCAAGACTGTGGCCTGGGATACTGGGGAGATGCACATCAAACATTGGGCCCCTTAAGCACCATGTCCAGACTCTGTGCTTTCCAAATAGCCTTCAGATTACAATTTGTTTTTTATTTTGTTTTTTGTTTTGTTTTTGTTTTTTTTTTTCGAGACAAGGTTTCCCTGTGTAGCTTTGTGCCTTTCCTGGAACTTGCTTGGTAGCCCAGACTGGCCTCAAACTCACAGAGATCCGCCTGGCTCTGCCTCCCGAGTGCTGGGATTAAAGGCGTGTGCCACCACCGCCTGGCCAATTTGTTTTTGAAAGTAGGTCAGCCAGCCAAGCTGATACCAGCATTGCAGTGCAGGGATTATATTTCTCAATGTAAATGAATAAACAGGCATTCTAACAAAACATTTGTTTCACCATGTAGTTAATGAACTTCTCCCTGAAAGAGCAGTTTTTCTGAAATAACTTAGGTTCTGAGCCTGCAAAAATGACCCTGGGGTTTTACAAATCCATGTGTATTTAGCTGCCTATGATGTCGTCCAGGAGGCAGCCAGCAGCTTCTGCCTGTATCCCAACCTGGCTGCTGACAGCTTTTCATTAGGAAACTCAATAACCTACAAGGAGACCTGTCCCGCAGAGCTGGAAAGCCAAACCTGAGCTGCTAGGACGAAGCCTGAAAACCACACTCCTGGAGACAGCCCAACTAGCCCGGGCAGAGGTGCATCGGTGAGGCAGAAGTCATCCTGACCTGCAGTCCGCACCCCAGGTGCCAAGTACCTTTTTGAGCTCCTCAACCTGGTGAGTATCTCTTGCACCGGCTCGGGCCTGCTCTAAGTCCCTCTGTAAGACCTCCATCTTCTCCCCAAGTTCCTCTTCCATCTCCTCCTTCTCCATCCGCAGCTGCAGAAGTCTGAGCTCAGCAAGGTTATAAACAAAGGATAAAAGATCAAGGTCAGACTTCCCACACAGGGGAGAGTCACAGGACAATGGGAACAGCCAGCCCTCTGCAGGCCACTGCCACAGACTCTCACTCTCAAGGAGTGGATCTGGAGAACAGCAGCTTCGGAAAGAGCATGTGGGAGCACCGCACGAGAGCATCCCACGAGAGCACCACATGAGAGCATTGCATGAGACAGACATGAGAGCACCGCCTGAGAGCACCACATGAGAGCACCACATGAGAGCACCACATGAGAGCACCACATGAGACATAAGAGCACCGCATGAGACATGAGAGCACCGCATGAGACATGAGAGCACCACATGAGACATGAGAGCACCACATGAGACATGAGAGCACCACATGAGACATGAGAGCACCACATGAGACATGAGAGCACCGCCTGAGAGCACCACATGAGAGCACCGCATGAGACATGAGAGCACCGCATGAGACATGAGAGCACCGCATGAGACATGAGAGCACCACATGAGACATGAGAGCACCACATGAGACATGAGAGCACCACATGAGACATGAGAGCACCGCCTGAGAGCACCGCTTGAGGGAAAGGCAGTGGGGTACGAGAGTCAGGTTAAACACCCCTGCAAAAGGCAGGAGGGTCTTACTCCTGCTTGGTGGCTCTCAGCTCCTCCTTGTTTTTCTGGAACATGTTCTGCCAATGCCCTGTCTCCTCTGAGGTCTCCTCTAGCTCCCTTTGCAGCTCCCGGACCAGGGAAGACATCTTCTGCCTCTCAGCTTCCACTGCAGCATGGTCCTAAGGAAGGAGAAATTGAGCACCAGGAGGCCCAGAGGGCAAAGCTCACTTTAAGGCAGAAGAGGAAGGTGAAGCCCAGAGAGTACCATATCAGTGACACACTGACAGCCTGGTAGTATGATGCTAGGATGCTACAGTCCTTCTCTCTGTGATCTGCAGGAAGCCCCCTCCGTGATTTCCCCCATCGAGTGTGCCCACACATCCTTATGGTACTTCTAGCCTGTAACTCCTCCCTCTGCTCTGGTAGGTTTCCTAACCAAGGTTCTCACTACATCTCACATGTGACCTTTAGGGAAGGTTCCCGTTGCCACCATGAAAATTCCCAAAACACACTAATAAGGCAGCCCCGTTCCCTGGCAGGTCCTCTTCTCCCAGCCCCAGTTCTTGTCACGTGCCTGGGTCACATCTTGCATGCTCCGGCGAAGCTGCTCCGTGTCTCTCTGGTATTGCAGCCGGACATGCTCCACTTCCTGGTCATGGGAGGCCACCTCCTCTTTCAGGGCCCCCTTCAGGGCTGTCAGCTCCCGTTCCCTCAGCCTCAGCTGCTCCTCCACTCGCTGTTTTCCCTCCAAGACCTCTTCCAGAAGTTCCCGGGTCTCTAACAAGTCCTGGAGAAAGGGAAGGTGGAAGCTTGGGGGTGACCATATTAGGACTCATCCTGTCTATTAAAAAACTCATCCATTTAGCCAAAAATACTAATTGAGAGCTTGGCAGGGTGGCATATGCCTCTAACTCTGGTAATTAGAAGGCTAAGGCAGAAGAATCACACACTGGAGACCAGAATGGACAACGTAATGAAGTCCCACCTCCAAAAGAAAAATGTGTTGATGCTTTGTATTAGTATAGTATTAGATGCTTTTTGCCTTCTAAACTGACTATAAAGAATGGTCATCCCGGTCTCTAGCCTCACACTACCTTTGAGTCTGCCTGAAAGCACACTGAAGAACATGGTGAACACCTACCTGCTTTCCATACTTCCCGGAAACAGTGGATGAGCAGACCTGAGGATGCTGCAGGGCACCGAGGCTAGACTATAATACAGCCCTCTTCCTACCTTTAGGAGAATCTCCTTTGCAGGCTCAGGACTCTGGCCCTGTTTCAGCTTGATCTGTAGCTCCTTCACCTGGGTCTCCAGCCCATGCCGTAATCCTTCTTCCTGGCCCAGGAGAAGCTTCATGTTCTGAAGCCTAACAACAGATAGCATTACTGGATACTATGGTAGGCAGTTACAGGCTTGCCATACACAGATTCATTTAACTTTCCTTTAATTCTCTATTTTTTGCACATTGGTTTTTGCTGTGCTAGGGGATAGAGGGGCCTTGCCAAATTGGGCATTTCCCCAATAAACTACACCGTGCTCCTACTCGAATCTTTTTCTTTTTCCTTTATTACACACACACACACACACACACACACACACACACACACACACACGGAGACATCTGTGTGGCAGTCAGAGGACAACTTACAGGAGTTGAACTGGCCATCCCCTCTTATGACAGGACTGACCGTAACAGGGCCAGTTGTTTCTTTGTTTGTTTCCAGGGGCCGGTTTGCTAAGACCTCTGCCCCATATTACCAGACTATCCTATGTTGACTCATGTCTGGCTTCAATCAGACCCTCAGGAAGTACATCCAGTCTGGTAGCCAATCAGGGTCCTCCCCAACCACAAGCAGGAATTGCTCTTGCTATTTTCAAACAGACCCCTGTCACTACAACTACAGTTGCCGACCAGACACATGAGCCGATCATAAAATGACTCCTGTATCAATAAGGGTCTACACCCAATCACTTCAAAGTACACTTAACCACAGCTGGAACTCCCCTAGCTGTGCTTAAAAGGAGCCTGCCAGCTTCTCTCAGGGTTGCCATTAGGCCACTTTGTCAGATGGTTTGACCCCTGCATGCTGGAATTTTTGCTCTTGAGAATTAAACGCTCTTGTTGATTGCATATATGTCTGGTGGTCTTTGTGGGACTTCTCATGGACCCTAACAGGAGTCATTTTTCTCTTTCCACTTGTGGGTCCCAGGGACGAAATTCAGGTCCTTAAGTTCTGTGTAAGCACATCTTTACCAGGTGAGCCATCTCCAGACCCCTGTTCAAATCTCTCTCTCTCTCTCTCTCTCTCTCTCTCTCTCTCTCTCTCTCTCTCTCTCTTTTTGTTTGTTTGTTTGTTTGTTTGTTTTTTGCTTTTTGAGACAGGAATTCTCTGTGTATCCCTGACTGTCCAGGAACTCACTCTGTAGACTGTTCAGGCTGGCCTTGAACTCAGAGATCTGACTGCCTCTGCCTCCCATGTGTTGGGATTAAAGGAGAGTGCCATAACCGCCCGGCTCCCCCATTCAAATCTTAAATGAACATTTATACCCAACTGCTTCAATTAAAACTGTGACCTGTTCCTCAATGAGCTAGCCCTCCCAGTCTGTTTCAGTCTGTGGTACTCACCACCTTCTCAAGTGAATTAACTCACATACTCTACTTGTTTACTCTCTGTTCCCTGTCTCTGGGAGCTAAGATTCTGGAGAGGAGGGCCCCACCTGTATGGCTCACTGATGTACCTCAGGAGCCCACATCCAAGCCTGTCGCATAAACAACATCATTCACAGACAGAAGATATCTGCTAAATCAGTGAGCAAATCCTCACAATAATCCTGTAAGGTAGCTGATATTTTTAGGGCCATTTTGCAAACTAAGAACCTCAGGCAGGCACACCCTGGTAGTCCATCTCCAGATCACGCACTATCACCATTACCACAGAAAGGGAAAGAGAAAACGGTCCCAACCCCTTTAGCATCTCCAGATTCCCCTCTGCCTCCTTCAAACCTGGGAAGATCGACCTCTATGTCCAGCCCAGGTCCCTGACGCCGCCGACCCACGTGCCCCACGTGCTCCATCAGCTGCACTCACTCCTTGGCGCTCTGCTGGGCATCCCCCTTTCTCCTCTCCAGCAGCTCCTGCAGTCGGCTGCACTCTTCGGCCTTCTCCTCCAGCTGCCTCTCTAGCCCAACCCTGGATGGCTCTAGCTTCTGCCGCTTCTGGGAAAGACATGAAGAACAAGAAAAGCTTGTAGAAAGATCCACTATAGTCCACATGGTAGCACACGCCTGTAATCCTAACACTTGGGAGGCAGAAGCAGGAGGATCACCACAAGTTCAAGGCTAGCCTGAACTACATACACAGTGAGTTCCAGGCAGTCTGGGCTACAGAGTGAAATCTTGTCTCAAAAAAAAAAAATAAAAAAATAAAAAAATAATAAAATTTATATGTATAATTCAGCTATCATTTGGCTTAAAGGGGCTTATTGGGAAATGTTATCATTTTTACTATTTTCTTTTTTTTTAAGATTTATTTGTTTATTATGTATACAATGTTCTGTCTGCATATACTCCTAGACCCCAGAAGAATTTGACTCCAATTTGCAGTAAGGCTCCTTAAGGAAGGGAATGGCTCAGTTGCCTTTAGCCTACTGGCTATGAGTGGGTTAGGACCTCTGTTGGTCTTTTCTGTGTCAAACACAGATTGCATGCCCAGCACCACTTTGAGATCTTTGGCAGCAGTTAACTCTGCAGCTCACACACGATTGAGCCTGTATGATAGTGAGTATTCAGAGACGGGTAATACCTGGGGGGCGCTCACCAACCTAAGACAGAGCACCTGTGTGGCCTGGGCAGGCGTAAGGTGACCTGCTGACGTCCTACGCAACCTAAGTCAGAAGATCATTTTCTAGTAAAAGGGGGACCTGTAGGGCCCTGACCCCCATTTTGGGTAACTGTTACCTTGCTTGCTGACCTTGACCTTGATATCCTCCCTATGCTAATTCCCTGCTGGGTTCCACCCTCCTGAATGCTTAAGGGAAATTCCTTGTCTGTGTATCCTGCATAATGGGCGTTAACAGCTTAGATGCAAGATTGTAAAACATCAGTAGTAAACTTCTGCCCTCCAGGATTCTCTCATTGTGCTGTAAGCCTGTATTTAAGACCTCCTCCCTCCTTCAATAAACAACATTCGGCAAAAAATAAAATAAAATAAATAAAAATAAAATTTTAAAAAAAGAATAAATAAAAGATTTATTTGTTTATTATGTATACAATGTTCTGTCTGCATATATTCCTACACCCCAGAAGAAGGCACCCAGATCTCATTATAGATGGTTGTGAGCCACCATGTGGGTGCTGGGAATTGAACTCAGGACCTCTGGAAGAGCTGCCAGTGCTCTTAACCTCTGAGCCATCTCTCCAGCCCCATTTTTACTATTTTCTACAGAGAAAATATTTTACTGTTTAAAATAACCCTGGACTTTTGAATTATAACCTGTTTTTATGTTCAAGCTATCTGTGTATTATTTCTCCTGGAGTTGTACATAAAATGTTTTTACATTCAAAAAAAGGACAAACACTATAGAATTGTATTACATGAACTATATAGAATATACAAATTTATAGAGACAGAAAGATTAGATGTTATCTCAAGATGGAGAAGAAAGGAATATAGAGCAATGATTTCCTAAGTACAGAATCCCTGTTTTGTGTGATGGAAAAGTCCCACAAATGGACAGTAGTATCAGGACATAATATCATGAATGTAATAAATCAATACAATTAATGTAATTAATGAATATCATAAATATAATTATCAAATGAATACTGTGAATGTAATCAATGAATACCACAAATGTAATTAATATCATGAGTGTAATTAATGAATATCATGAGTGTAATTTTAAAAATTAAAAAAGAAAATCTACCAAACCTACTTGAGACTCCTAAGTGTTCTAGTAATAGCAGCCATGAGTCAGAATTACTCAACTATGCTGATCCCTGACTCTCAGTCCTCAGACACTAAGAAATGCTTGTTTTAGGCTGTTAAGTTTTAGAGTAATCTGTTTTGCAACAAATAAAAAGAGTCTATTATTATCTTCACTTAGTGTTAAGGAAACAGGATTTGAATACTTGAAGAACTTAACTAAGATTAGTTTCACAGCCAGCAATTACTAGAATCAAGGTTGGAACCCATTAAGTTTGATTCCACACAACCATTAACCTGCACTGACATCTCCTTAACAAGGGGATTGCAAACCAACCCGAGCTACTCCAAAGACGGACAGGGCAATACTATAAAGGAGGAAGGCGCATTTACAAAGGGCTGGGGCTGGGGGTGTGGTCAGAGGACCTGCCTAGCATATACAAAGCCCCGGGTTCCATCCCCAGCAAGGCATAAACTGGGCATGGTGATTGACATTTGTAACCCCAAATCTGGGAGGTGGAGGCAAGAGGATTAGAAGTTCGGGGTTAACACGGTGAGTTCAGGGCCAGTCCTTCTGAGACTCTGTCCTTCCAACCCCAAAAAGAAAAGTAAAAAAGGTAAGCTTTAGAGGAAGAGCGGCTGTGTCCTTTCATCTCTGCGACCTACTGCCACAAGCAATTCCCGAACCTCTCCTGTCTTCAGACCTCCCCTCAGAAAAGGGCCTTCGGCACACTTTGCACAGTCACAGTCATGACCATGTATTGCCCAGGATCGTATCTGCCACAAAAACTACACTCAACAAAATGACATTATTATCATTACCATCATAATTATGATGAGAAAAAGACTTGAGACACACAGAATGTAAGTAATTTTCTTTTCTTTTTGGGGGACATGGTTTTGTGTGGCCCAGTCCATCTTCAAACCTGATAAATAATAGCCAGAGAGGACCTTGAATTCCTGATCCTCCTACCTCTACTTCCTTAGTGCTGTACTGGCAAGCACCACCACTATTGGTTGTGTTCGGTACGAGGGATTGAACCCAGGACACTTCGTGCATGCAAAGTGAGTACTCTGTCAACTGAGCTACACCCCTGGGCAGAAAACAAAAGCTAGTTCTCAAGCTTTCTATAAGCAGTCAACAGCAGGACATGGTGTAGCTGGAGAGCTTCTCTCCAGGTCCCACCAAGCCCCCACAGTCCCACAACCCACATATAAAATAATCACTCAGAGCTGTGGGATGTTCTGTATGGCAAATGTGTTGCTCTGATTGGTTAATAAATAAAACACTGATTGGCCAGTAGCCAGGCAGGAAGTATAGGCAGGACTAACAGAGAGGAGAATTGAGGGAACAGGAAGGCAGAGGGAGAGACCTGCCAGGCGCCGCCATGACAAGCAAGATGTAAGGTACCGGTAAGCCACGAGGCAACTTATAGATTAATAGAAATGGGTTAATTTAAGATAGAAGAAGTAGATAACAAAAAGCCTGCCACAGCCATACAGTTTATAAGTAATATAAGCATCTGAGTGATTATTTTATACGTGGGTTGTGGGACTGAGGGGGCTTGGTGGGACCTGGAGAGAAGCTCTCCAGCTACAACATGGACTCCTAGGGAAAATGAAAAGGAAGTAGATCTGTACTGTGCTCCACCCTTTAAGTCCCAGAGAAATTCAAAGGCCTGGCTGGGACTAGGACACTCACTTCTTGTCTCACTCAATACAGACAGTACTGACTCAGAAGAGCCAGCCCAGCTGGGCAGGGTGGCGCACACCTTTGAACCCAGCAGAGGGAGGAAGATCTCTGTGAGTTCAAGGCTGGCCAAGGATACTCATACTCCGTAAGACACCACCACACACACACACACACACACACACACACACACACACACACAAAAGAGCCAGCCTAACTCATCTTCCCTGTGGTCCTTCACCCCTCCCACACCCCTAACCTGCCTTACCTTCACCTCTTCATCCAGCTTCTTCTGGAGCTCCTCCACTTTTCGGGTAAGCTCACCCTGCCCTGCCAGGGCCTTAGTAGAAGCAGGAGAAACCATCTGCCAGAGTATGGGGGAATCAGTAGGGTGGGAGGTGAGTCCACATCCAGATCCCTGGAGGCCCTCAAGGCCTGGGTCCTGACCCCAAGAAGGTCACTTACCCCCAGAGGCTGCATCTGCTCCAACACCAAACTAACTTTCCTCTTCACAGAGGCTTCACTTTCTGGGCTTCTGGAGGATAGAAGGACGGAAGCAAGGGTCAACGGAGGGGAGGAGAGACCAGGAAAGAGATGGGAAGTGAAGCCAGAGGGACAAGAAAGAAGTGTATGCTTCCACTACTGGGTGGACCCCACTCACCCTTCCCTTAGGATGCCATAGATGGTAGCCTTCATATGGTCCACACTGCCTGGTGGAGCTGCCTCCCGCTGGTCTCGGAGAAGGTCTGGAGTTGATTTGAACTGGAGGAAAAATGAAGAAACAAAAAGAAAGGAAGAAGAGAGGAAGGGAGGGAAGATCAGGCCAGAGTGCATATGTCCTTCAAATGGAACACAGGCAGCAGTTGAGAGATGAAGTCTCTCAGCACAACGAACAACACAATTCAGGCCTGAGGCACAGCCCCAAAAATGTCCAAGCAGGAGGGGCGTCTGCACTACTGCTGCCAATCAGACTTTCCTCAGTCACCAGCTGTGAGCTATGCCACAAGTAATTTGTCATTAACACCAACAGATGTACTAGAATTTATGAACACACAGAGAGTTCCAGAATGCTCGTAAGTTAGTCTCCCCACTTAAGTCACATCCCTGAGTGCAAAAGGAGAAAGCATGGACCTCAAGCAAGACTATCAGGGGAGCTTTCCCTACCCTCCAAGGATGCATTACCAAAGGTGCTAGACCTAGCAAACTAGTATTGGCTGATGACCGAAGGATGGCTAACTCTCCATGCTCACGTCCATTTTCCTGAGACTTTTACCCACGAAAGTATGTTGTGTACGTGGGTACGTAGTGGATAAGACGGAGAACAAAAGGCAGACTTTCTGCCCCGTGTTATCTGAATTAGCAGAGGATTCCGTGGGCTGATGCAAAGCTGGGGTTGGCAGTGGGGAGGGATGACATCTGACCTGCACCATGGTGGGATCGTGTGCTTTCTCCCGTGGTTCCTCAAAACTCTGAAGGACCCAGTCTTGAGTCTGCCGGGAACGGCTAAAGCTGCTGAGAGAGCTCTGGCTCTGAGTCGGCTGCTTTGAACTGTCCACGTGGTCGTCATACTTCGTACCAGGGGTCCAGTGGTTGGGGGGCTGGCGTTCCCGATCCTCGCGGTTCTCCCGTGAGAGCCGGCTGTCCAGACTCTGGCTCCGCTTGCGCTGCTCATGGGGAAGTGTCCGCGTGCGGCGGCCAGTCCGGCCTCGGACCTGGCCCCCGGTTTGGCTATCAAACTTGTTGATGAGTGAGTCCACGGAAGACAACGGAGCAGTGTCTATGGTGTCAACCGGGGGAGTCTTTTGAGGGGCTAGCTCCAACAAGCTGGCGCTCCTGTTGCTGGGACCCACAGAAGCAAGCCCTATCAGAGAGGCTTGGGACTGGGAACGGGGCAGTCTTCCATTCCAGTGGTCCCTGGGCTCCTCATCAGATGTGCTGCCCTGAGAAGGGGCAGGAAACCCCTGGACTTGAGAGTAGGGGTTCTCAGGGGGCTCTGAGTCAGAGCTCAGTGCTCCTGGGGATCCCCGGTTGTTGGTCCCCTTGATTTGTACCCCAAAGGAGTCACTCCCTTTCTCTCCACTGTTAAGCACCACAAAGGGCTGTCCAGCAATGCCCTGCACACGCACAGCAACCCCATAGGTACTGGCTCGTGCGTCCTTAGCAGGGCGTCTCCCACCGCGACGAAGGGTGCCCATCTCGGCAGCACCCTCTGGCTCTGTGATAAAGCGAATTTGGACTCCATGGTCTACAGGGCCCCGAGGATCAGCCATCATGTGTGCCTGCTCCACATGTAGGAGGGGTCCTAGAAGATAAAGAAAACAGTTTTAGCTGAGGAGCCGGAAGTAGAAACCCAGCTTTAGGGAAGCTGGCTGCCTTGCCAGGTCCTTCTATAGAAAACGGTTCTCATATTTTTATCTGAGCAGCAGAAATGTAGTATATGGGCGTCCACCCTCAGTTTCTGACTTATTAGTCATGGAGCTAGACTGAGGATTCGAATTCCTCAGCAACTTCTCCCAGATGAGGCTAATACTCCCGGTCCAGATAGCACACTTTGAAAAGGCTAGAGAGGTAGTTCATGAGTAGACAGCTTGCTAGTATGTACAAGGTCCTTCCAACATAGGAAGAAAAAAAAATCAAAATAAAATAGAGAATATACTTTGAGGTCCACAGACTCAAAATAATTCATTTCCTTTAATGCAATCCTGGGGAGTGTAGCTTATTAAGACTTTGAAGATGTCTACTGATCTTCACATACAACACAGATAGCCTCTCCCATGTAAAGGTAGATCCCCAAACCTGCCAATCTGATTCCTCCACTCCTTTGAAAAAAGAAGCCTCCTCCTGCAGAGTTTGTTAAAATATATAGATCACAAAATGTGGCATCCCGTTTCTGGGAAGTCACTTAAACTGGTACGGAGACAGCAGCGATGTCTCTGGGGTGAAGGTACCGAGGGCAAGACAGACAGAAGAGGTGTACTCTCTGGGCTTTCCACCGGGTAGCTTTCTGTCCCTTCTGAACCTAATACCATGTAGATGTACTGCCTATTTGTTTTGTTTTGGTTTTTTGTTTTTCGAGACAGGGTTTCTCTGTGTAGCTTTGTGCCTTTTCCTGGAACTCACTTGGTAGCCCAGGCTGGCCTCGAACTCACAGAGATCCGCTTGGCTCTGCCTCCCAAGTGCTGGGATTAAAGGCGTGCGCCACCACCGCCCAGCGACATACTGCCTATTTGAGGAAGGACTTCCAGCTGGGTTGTGACTCAGTGGTATAACATTTGTCTAACTTGTGCAAGATCTGGATTCAATCCCCAGCACCCCCAGAGAGAGAAAAGGAAGAGGGGGAGGGAGGACTGAATTGTGGGGGTTTTTTTTGTTTTTTGTTTTTTTTTTTTTTGAGACAATGTCTTCTATAGCCCAAAGCTGGCCTCACACCCATTATGCAGCTGAAGATGACCTTCAGTTCTGATCCTTCTCTTTGCACTTCTTGAATGCTGGGATTACAAAGGTGAGCCCCCGGGCTTGGTTTTATGCAGTGCTGGGATGGGACTCAGAGTTGCTGGGCAAGCACTCTACCAACAGAGCTTCAGCTCCCGCCCTTTAAATATGGGTTTTAGTGTGCTAGTCCAAGGACCCAGAATAGGCAGGCTGTGGGAGAGCCAGGGCCATCCACAGGCCAACTTCCTGGTCCACATTGCCCAAGCTTAGAGTCAGTAAATGGAATGTGCTCCAGGTGTGCTCTGGCTCCTGGAACTTGGGAGGGAGGTTTTGTTCCAAGCAAATTAAACAACAAATGCCTTCCTCACTCCTTCTGCTGGCCTCTACTGGAGCCCAGCACCGAGCTGGAGGGAGGAACCTCAGGTGTGCCAGACAGAAAAACAATCATACCCAGTTCAACCTCCCTGTGGGGCTCTGGGCCAAGGGAACTTGGCAAGGGCCCTCTCAGAGATAGTAGAAGGTCTAGGAAGCCAGAAAACCAGGGCAGCTGAAAGGAGGGGATGGGCAGGAGGAGGGGATGGGCAGGAGAGGATGGGCAGGAGGAGAGGATGGGCAGGAGGAGGGGATGGGCAGGAGGGGATGGGCAGGAGGAGAGGATGGGCAGGAGGAGAGGATGGGCAGGAGGAGGGGATGGGCAGGAGAGGATGGGCAGGAGGAGGGGATGGGCAGGAGGAGGGGGTGGGCAGGAGAGGATGGGCAGGAGGAGGGGATGGGCAGGAGGAGGGGATGGGCAGGAGGAGGGGGTGGGCAGGAGGGGATGGGCAGGAGGAGAGGATGGGCAGGAGGAGGGGATGGGCAGGAGAGGATGGGCAGGAGGAGGGGATGGGCAGGAGGAGGGGATGGGCAGGAGGAGGGGGTGGGCAGGAGGAGGGGGTGGGCAGGAGGGGATGGGCAGGAGGAGGGGATGGGCAGGAGGAGAGGATGGGCAGGAGGAGGGGATGGGCAGGAGGAGAGGATGGGCAGGAGGAGGGGATGGGCAGGAGGGGGGAATGGGCAGGAGGGGCAGAATCCAGGTAGGAAAAGGTTTGGAGGAGAAATGGACACTGAGGGCATTCTTAGCATTCCCAGACCTTCCCAACTGGAGAAGGAAGCGCTTTATTGGGAATGATTCACTTTGGGGGTCCTGGGACTGTGTACCTCCTCCATGACACAGCCCACACTAACTTCTAACAGAATTTTTAAGTTTGTAAGGGCAGTGGAGAGAAGCTCTCATTACTCAAGAAAAAGAAAAGGCACCAGAGCAGTGGTGGGTGGCAATCTCTTTGGAGTCAAGAATCCTTTCACAGGGGTCACCTAAGACCATCAGAAAACACTGGTATTTACATTATGTTTCATAACAGTAGCAAAATTAGTTACAAAGTAGCAATGAAAATGCTTTTACTGTTGGGGTCACCACAACGGGAGGAACTGTATTAAAGGGTCGCAGCATTAAGAAGGTTGAGAACCACTGCTCTAGAGTCAGCACTTGTGGGGCTGAGGCAGGAGGATTGCCATGAGTTCAAGATCAGCTGCAATTGCATAGTGAGACTTTGCCTCAATAAAAAGGCTTAATAAAGAAACTGCTTCCCTTCTTTCTCCACATGCAATAATTTTATAATGTGTAATTTTTTTTTTTTTTGAGACAGGGTCTATGTAGCCCAGGCTGGCCGTGACTGAACTTACTAAGTAGCTAAGGATTGTTGCTGAGGACGTTGAGGTTCCTTCTTTGGGGTCTTAAGTTTCATTAGTACAAGAATTTATAAATGGACCCAGCAGAAAGCTTAAAAACAATTGTATTAGAGTTTGAGAGACAAGCAATAGGGCAGACAAACTCAATCTCAGCAGTTGTCAGGAGGAGGGAAATGGAAAGAAGTTGCCAGAAGTGGGAAAAGAGAAAGCCACGCCTTTAAGAAAGCAGGCAGTTTTAGTAATGGAAGACAGCACCCAACCACACAGCAGACACGCAGCTGCATGGCAGAGGGGCTTCAGAGGAAAAGAGAAAGCCCCGTGTGTATGGGGAGGCATGCCCAAGCTTTGGTAGGCATCTAAGAGAAGAAGAAACAGAAGAGGCAAAGTCGTGCTTCTCTCACTGGGAAAAGCAGATAGTTTGTTGCAGAGCTTCCATCATTTACATAGACTCCCAGCAGGTTTACCTCAGTTTACCTCCATACATTTACTGAAGAGATTAGTTCCTGTCTCTTCCACTAGACAATGAGCTCCTCCAGGGCAAAGACCAAGACTCTCAGCTACCCTCTGCCTGGACCATGGAGACTGGAAATGAATACTCTTTGAACCACGGCAGGCTCTCCCAGCAGCAGAAAGATATGTCCATGGATCTCATAGCATTCTTTGTGCCTTAGTAACAAGACGGCTTCCTGGACTGGACTCTCTGCCCCACACAGTCCTGATCTTACTTACAATCAGGTGTACCTAAACTGCCAGCTCTCAGAAGTCACATGATTTATTTATGATGAAGTTCTGCCCTGTCAGTCTATCTGCAGATCACCCAGATCAGGGCAAGGAACTCCCCTGTAGGCACAGCAAAGTGCCCAGCCCCTGGGCCCAGAGTGCCAGACAATGCAGGGGTGCTATCCAGTGTTCCCCTAGGTTCCAAAGACACCCCCCCTCCTCGATCACTATCTGCTCCAGGACATGTGGGTCAGGGGCCAGGGCTGAGAGATCTTTAGGGTGGGTCAGAAAACAGAGCGCTAAATGATTCAACACGGAAAACCCGAAACCTACCCGCCTTCAGTTACAGAGGACAGCGGGGTGGGGCCCAGGGAGCAGGGCAGCTCCAAGGCCTTGCATAAGCCCTAGGCAGGTAAACAATGACCATGGCATGAAGTCCAGGGCCGTGCTCTCACCAGATGCCTGACCCTCTTTTCCCTCCCCTGGCACATGCCCAGGGCATTTCTCACCAACTGTACTCTGGGAAAAGACCAGGACAGAAGTTAATTCAGCGCCATCTGTCTGCCTCTGCCATTCCTGCCTGAACACTGGGAGAAGGCACGGTACACCTGCACCAGACAGCCACTGCTCCCTGAGTTACTCATTAGCCTGCCCTGCCCCAATTCCATCACCTCTGGCCCAGCCATTCGCATCTGGCTTCCAACTAGGAGTGACAGGGTCCCCGGACTTCTGGCAGGAAGTGGGGGTGGGGTGGTTTCGGGTGTGTGGAGGAAGGGCTGATGTACACAGGGCCAGGCAATATGCTGGATGCTGAATAACTGGAGCACTCAGAAAGAGGAAGAACTAGCAGACCGTCAATTAGAACCACCTCAGTGGCGACACAAAAGCAGCTAAATGGTCCAAACAGAAAAGGAAGCTCCGTGGCCTCATCATTTGATAAGAAGGCTCCTTGTGGGCCCACACAGAACCAACCCCCCAAGTGGACTCCAGACTAGGTCCACTCAAAAGCAGAAACCTGAGAGCCAAGCTAGAGTTGCTTGGCCAGTGGGGGTAAAAAAAAAAAAAAAAAAAAAAACAATGAAGAACTGGGCCCTTGCAAACAGGCTGGACTGGTTTGAGAGGCAGAGGGAAGGGAGGCCTGGGAGGTTACTCTGGAAGCTTGCAAAGCCGATCAGAGAGGTTCCCCACCAAAGGCACAGGGACAAGACCAAGAGTGGAAGCTCTGTCCAGCCTACATGCTGGGGCCGGGGCGCGCTGGAGGAGGCGGCCGAAGGTGGGAAGGGAGGCGGCAGGAGTTAAAGATCACAAAGGACTTGGTGACAGGCCAGTGTGAGACAGGACGCCTTGTCTCCCTCCACCACTCCCTCTCAAGTTCCCGAAGTTGCATTCCTGGCCTTACACTTACCTTCCTCAACTCCCAACGCTTGGTTCTCCCCTCCCAGGCACAAGGAGAAGCAGCCCTACCCCCTCTCCTCCCACAAGGGTAAAGGCAGGCAGACTCGCCTGGGAACCACAGGAAGCCAGAATCCTCTTAGAATCAGGCAAATCTCTGAATCTGCGGTCTCCCAGAGCCAGACCCAAACTCCCAACTACCCAGGATGAAAGGAAAGGTGCCCTGGAACATGTAGGCAGCCTGTCTACACACATAGCGGTTGCTAATTATTCCCCAATTACAGCAAGTGTCCTCAGACAGAGCATCAAAGGGGCCAAGCTAAGGTTGACTCTGCTTCCACTGCTGCCTAAGGCAAGGAAATTCACCTCAGAAGTTGTCTGGGGCTCAGCGTATCCCTCTCATGTGGCCTGGGAATCTGGAGATGTCATTCCCCTAGTCTTTTGGTCTCCTGGGGAGTTCTGCCTATGTGTCGGCACGACAGTGAGTTATCACGGGTCATGAGTCAGGGATGCCTACTAAGGCTTCAGGGAATCAAGAGGATTCTGTGGCCTCAAGGAAATGAGCTGCACCCCCAAATCTCACCAGTGTCCCCCAACCTAGAACTAAAGAAAAATATATATATATTTGTTGGAAGGAAAGGTTTGACAACAGCCCCAGGAAAGAAGACAATTTCTAGGTGGGCGTGGTGACACATGCCTGTAACCCCAGCATTGAGAGCTGGAGGCAGGCAGACAATCAGTTCAAGGTCAGCCTCCGCTGTACAACAAGTTCAAGGCCAGCATGGACTACATGAAACCGAGTACCAATCCATGGTCCAACACTCCCGAAAAAGCAAACATTTTTAGCCATTTTTTGGGGGGGTCCAGAGATTTAATGTTCTTGGTGCCCCTCTCTTAGAGAACACACACGGTTCTTTCTAGAGGAAGAAGGAAAAATTCTCCCTGGCATGAAAAGACAGAAACAGCCTTAAATAATCTCACACCTAGCAAAGAGATGGGGGTACTCTCATAGTCTTAGTGTCTGACTGGCAACCGCTTCCACCTGTGGGCAAACGACCCCACATTTCAGAGCACTCCCAAAGCCAGCAGGAGGGTGTCAGAGGCCAGCAGGGGCTGACCAGCACCTGCTGATATCTCCACTTCAGTCTCTGAACCTTCCATTGGCTCCGATACGACGAACCCTCCCCCGCCCCCACGCTGGTCTCCAAGAGAAATTCTGCCCCAAGGGCTGGCGCCTGACCTCCAGAGATCGCAGCGCCGAAACACGGGCATGCCCTGGGAATAACCTCACCCTCAGGTGCCCCACACCTGGCACCTTACCAGCCACTTGCTTCTGACCGTGGAGTAGGTAGGGGCCAGCTCTCAGTCCGGCCACCGCACTCTGACCGCCCCTCCTCCTAAACTCAGCACCTGTGCCCAGGAGGAGGGCATCTGATGCCTCCACCCCGCCCCTGAGGCGCACTCCGGAGGGCCCACCCACCTCGCAGGTGTCCTCGCTCCCCGCAGGCTCACTCCCCGGGGTCGGGCTCGGTGCTCTCGGGCTCGCACACCCCGCAGGGGCTCGCGCTCCGTCAGCCCGCGCTGCACGCGCGGCCGCAGCCCAGCCCCTCCGAGCTCTGAGCTCCCTCCCCTCCCCCCGCCCACCAACCTGTTACTCCCCAGGAGCTCCGCCCCCATTGGCCGTCACCTCCCGCCCCGCCTCACCCTTCCTCCTATTGGTCTGCTTCCCGCAGGGGGCGGGGCAGCCGCCGCGGGAACCTGGAGCCGGGGTCCCCAGCCCGGTGGGCGGGAGGGGCGGCGGGGTCACGTGGGATGGCGGGGCGCCCAGGGGCCTGAGAGGCCATTTTGGGGGCGTCGGGGCTCTGCGGACCCGGGTGTCTTAGCGCCGGAGCATCCCCTGGGCTCTGTCGGAAGCGCCTCCCGAGTGCTCTTCTCTGCGCACATCTCGGTCCACAGCCCTTTCTGCCCTTCATCTCCCTCCGCGTGAGCCGGAATATCGTTCTGTCACTTTCTGCAGAAAATTTCTTCCTAGTCTCCCGACGTCAGCGCGTCCTGCATCTCTGCTCGCGTGCCTTATCGGCAACCCGAACCAGAACCCCAATCGTGGATTCTCATCCCCGGGCTCCGGGCCTCCATAATCATTTTGCAGCCTTTGTAATATTTATCATCTGATTTGCATCATTCTAAAAATCTCCACCAGAGTCGAGATCTTTTTGTCTTTTGTTTTGTTCGCTTCATCTCCAACGCCTATAACAGAGGCCGCCACATATTTGGCTCTTAATATGTGCAGAATGAATGAATGACTTGGGAACCGAGTGTTGTAAATTTACATGTATCAGAATGACCTTCGTTATAAGCAGAAAGGGATTCAACCACAGATTGTAAATCTACCTTTTTGAAAGCCTGTCAATAAATAGGGCTTTTGGTCCCACCACACCGAAAAGAGTCTGGGGTGCTTTGCCTGCAAACTGAGGCAATTAACATTAAAACCAGCTCCTCGTGTTAACCGCCAAGGTACGTTAAAAGAAGATTGGCTTAGCTTACCTTGCTGGGCTCTGAATAGTTCTCTCCTTTATTTGTTCAGTAAATATTTATTGTAATATATTTAGGTTCGAAGAGGAATCTTCGATATAGACAGCATTCCCACGGCGTTCGCTGGAGCTTATTTCCTCCCCCTCCCCCCAGCCCTCAGAAGCTGGGCGTGGACCCTGGAGGGGAAAGTCCACCTACCTGTTCTGTAGCTAGGTTGCTAGGTCTCCGCATTCCAAAGGAAGCTTTCTATGAGGGATAGAGCCCTAAGGAGGAACAGTGAGAGAGAAGTTCTGCAGAGATGGTGTCCCTCCTGGATCAGGTTACTTCCAGACCGAAAGGTGGTTTGGAAAAAAGATCTTAAAAAATTAAATAAATAAATGAATAAATAAATAAACAGATAAATAAATAGATACATACATAAATAAATGGAACTGGTGAATTGGCCCAGTTACTGGAAAAATGAAGGTCAATTAACTCTCTAGGTAACCCCTTAAACTACAGTAAGTGTATTTGTAGTAAACAGAAGTATGGTAGTTACCCAGCACTAAAACACGGGAGTGGGAGGGGGAGCCTCTGAGTCACCCACCATCAACCTGTCCTCTTTGGGGAAGCACTCAGGGGGACATTACCATCAGCCTTATGTCAAAAAAAAAAAAAAAAAAAAAAAAGCTTTTTCCCCAGAATTTAAAAGAGAAGTTAGCTTGGTGCACACCTTTAATCCTAGGCAGAGACAGGTGGCGCTCTGAGTTTGAGGCTAGCCTGATCTACATAGATCCAAGCCAACTAGAGATCTATACTGAGACCCTATGGGGAAGGGAGAGGAGAGGGTAGCGTCAGGAAAGACGCTAAAAAGGCCCAACCCCCCCCCCCCGCCCCCGGACTTAAATAAGGTGAAACCCCTTTTCTGGAAGAGCAGGTGTAAAAGAACAGAAAGGTGAAGAAACTGAGTCAGGTAACTTTAGACACCAGATGGCTGGACCTGCCACAGAGAAGAGTGATTCTCTCTCTTTGAGGCTGAAATTTTGGAGCTGTTGAAATTATCAGTAACCCTATAAAAAGAGTGTGATAGAGGCCAGTCAAAAGGCACACATGGTTTGCTTATGGGAAAGTCTCCTTTCAACCCAAATTCTGAACCTTTAGAAAACAGGTAAAATGATACTTCCAGGGGTCATTTCTACAGCTCACTTCTAGAGAAATTTCTCTAAATGTATAGAAAAGGAAAAGAAAACAGGTATGTTAGTGGGGTGGTGGCTCAGAAGAGGGCTTGCCTAGCATGTCCTGGGGATTTGGCTCAGTAGAAAAGTATTTGCCTATCGTGTCCAAGGCTCTAGGTTCAACCAGTTGAAGGAAGGGTGTCATGGGGGAGCACTTGCCTAGAAAACAAACAAGTGAAGGAGAAAGATGGATGGATGGGAATAAGAAAACATACAAAGGCCAGGAGAAAAACCTGTTGACTGCAAGAACTGGAAGGAGAGAAAGCCTATGGAGTGAGCATAGGGAAATAGTGAGAAGATAAAAGGAGTTACATATCAAGATAGCCTGGTGGGTGGTGGCGCATACCTTTAATCCCAGCCTTGGGAGGCAGAGGCCGGCAGATCTCTGAGTTTGAGACCAGCCTGGTCTATAGAGAGAGTTCTAGGACAGCCAAGGATACACATGGAGAAACTCTGTCTTGAAAAAAAAACAAACAAAAACACAAGATAAATGGTACAGTTCATATGTAGCCCAGGCTGGCCCTCTCAGTCCTCCAACCTCAGCCTCAGAGTGTGAGATTACAAGAGTACACCAAGACACCCCACTTACAAAGGCTTTTGAGCAAGACAGTGGCCTGGCAGAAGACTAATCTGGGTCTGTATTACAGATACAATGACGAAGCTTAATGGAGGTGGCCAGCCTTGTGTGGTCGAGCCGTGCAAACACAAGGGGACTGTTAATCCACAAGATGGGAGGAGAAAAACCACTGAACCAAATCATCATGGTCAAATTAATCAAAGCAAGCAATGAACTAAAGCAAGCATTCATGGACATGGGCTGCACCCCACTAAGGTGGGGTTCAAGGGGTCAGCACTGCAAATGAGAAGACAGGGCTTTTATAGATCAGGGTTAGGGGCTTCCAAATGAGGGATTTGGGGGGTCAAAATAGGTGGAGTTACAGGATCGTAACATAAACGTAACAAATTAGTCCCTCCGGAAACCAAGACATGGTTGCAAGGTGGGCATAACAAGGTGGGCATAACAAGGTGGGCATAACAACAGGTGGTCATAATAAGGTAGTCATAGGTGGTCACACAACCTGTTGAAACAAAGGTAGGGTTGCAAGGTGGTTATAAACAACTTTTGAAACAAAGACATGATTTCCATTCCTGGAACAGGCAGTTCAGAACCATTTGTAATTTAGATTATACATGGGGCATAGCCCAACCCTTGAAAAACAGAGGCTTAATCATAAACAGGAGTGAACCTCGTGTCTTTACTGTAAGATGGCTTTTAGGACTAAGATGGAGGCAGGCTGGTTCTATAGGACAGGAGACCACTACCTTGAAGCATTTTCAGCAGGTTTCTTGTTTAGCTCTTGAGTTTTACTTACATATTTTATTATGGCTATTATTTATTTAATTTGTGGAGACAGAGTCTCAGTATATAGCCAAGGAAAAACTCAGACTCACTATGTAGCTCAGGCAGGCCTTGAATTCATGACAATCTTCCTGCCTCTCCCTCGTGGGTACTTAGGTTATAGATGTGACCCATCATGCCCAGCTAAATACTTTGTCTTTAACAATAATAACTTACACTAACATGTGGGCTTTTCCTAGTTGAGTTGAATTTCTATTCTGGGTGTGGCTAGGAAAGATAATTTTTTAAAAAATGGTCACTGATGAGCCAGGCATGGTGGTTTATGCCTATAACCTTACCATACAGGAGACTGAGGCAAGAGGATTGCCACAAGTCCAAGGCCGGTCTGGTTTACATAGTGAGTTCTCAGCTAACCTAGGCTACAGAGTAAGACCATAGTGGTTTGAATGAGAATGGCCTCTATAGGCTCATATGTTTGAATACTTGGTCCCCAGTTGGTAGAACAGTTTGGGAAGGATTAGGAGGTGTGGCCTTGTTAGAAGAAGTGTGTCATTGGGGGCAGGATTTGAAGTTTCAGAAAGACTCTGGCCACTCCCAGTATCTCTCTCTTTGCCTCATGCTTATGTGTTGTGTAATATTATTTTAACTAGGCAAAGATGCGTTACAATTGTTTATGCTGCAGAATATTACTTTTAACTGTGTAAAGGTAGTGTTACTTCTGTTTATGCTGCATTTGTTTGATTATGTAAAGATGTGTTGCATTTGCTTCACCTTGCCTGCCTAAAGCATCTGATTGGTCTAATAAAAAGCTGAATGGCCAATAGCTAAGCAGGAGAAAGGATAGGTGGGACTGGAAGGCAAAGAATAAATAGGAGGAGGAATGTAGGAACAAAGGAAGAAGGAACAGGAAAGAACCAAGGAGAAAGAGAGGAACATACCTGGGGCAAAAAGCCAGGCAGACACCAGCCAGTAGACATGAGAAGCAGTGAAAGTAAGATATACAGAAAGAAAGTAAAAAGCCCTGAGATAAAGAGAAACAGGTTAATTTAAGTTAAAAGATTTAGCCAGAAATGAGCTAAGCTAAGGCCAAGCATTCAAAACCAATAAGTCTCTGTGTCATGATTTGGGAGCTGGTTGGTGGCCCAAAAGAAAAAGCCTGGTACACTTAAGCATCAAGATGCCACTGCTCCAGCATGGTGCCTGCCTTGCTTGCTGCCATGCTCCTCACCAAGTTGGTCATAGACTCTAACCCTCTGAAACTGTAAGGCCCAAATAAACTCTTTCTTCTATAAGTTGCCTTGGTCGTGGGTCTTATAGCAATAGAAAGGTAACGAAGACAGACCTTGTCTGGTAAAATCAGAAAAGGAGGAAGGGAGGAAGAAAGAGAGGTCACAGCAGCACTCCATATACTCTTCCAGTTGTGGGGTCTAGGAAGTCCAAGAGTCCGCACAGGTATTTCCTTTTGACGCACTTCTCAACTCTCCTCAGCACAGGCCGGGAAGCAGAGCTGTGGCAGTTTCCACAGCATTAAGCAGAGCGCTGCGTCTGGCGTCAGGAGACCTGTGTTCTAACTTACCTCCGGGAGAGCTATAGTCCAAACCATCGCAGTTCTATGAATCCCACCGTCTCCAGCTTCTTCCGAGAAGGAAGATGAGCCCCAAGCTAGATGTGGTGACAAATTCCCTCAGTCACAGCACTCAGGAGGAAGAGGCACGTAGGTCTCTGTGAGTTCCAGCTGAACAGGGCTCTATATACAGTGAGACCCTGTCTCAAAAAAAAAAAAAAAAAAAGGTTTCATAACCATTTTTTTGTTTTTTGTTTTTTTCAAGACAGGGTTTCTCACTTTGTAGCCCTTGCTGTCCTGGAACTCATTTCCATATTTTCATTCATTTATTTATTTATTTTTGGTGTCACGGGCCATCCCCCTGCCTTCCTTTCCCAAGTACTAGTATGACAGTTTGTGCAAGCACACCAAGCTCATAGTCATATTGTTCTTATGAACTCCTAGGGGTCTGGGTGCCGCGCTCTTTCCTAGCTCCTCTTTCAGCTAGCAGCATGAGTAAATACAACCGTAACAGGATAACTCTTTGGAACAAAGAACTCCAAGTCACATTTTCCACCCTAATCCCTGTCAAGGGAGAGGCCCATCTGGAAGCTCCTTGCATTGCCGCACAACTTCTGACCTCTTTGTCCTCAGCACCTACCCAGGCACCTCTAAGACACTGGGCAACCACAGCCAGTATCTTTAAAGTTTCCAGTACAAATTGAAAATAAGGGTGTCCTTTGAAAGGAAAAGGAATTGCAAGAAAACCATATATCTCCAGTTCTGATGGAGTTAAAAGAAGCCAGCTCTTTCCACATCATTTTTTTTTCAGAGTTGTTAAAACAACATTCTGAGTAGAGAGCCAGCTTTTCCCCACACACCCAAACAACAGCTGATTCCACCTCCCATCTCTTCCCATCTCCTGTCAGTGAAGGAGAAAAACTTGGCACCTTAAACCTATACACACATTCCCAAAGCCTCAGGATTCCTCCAGCCTTCCCTGGCCACTGTGTCGAAGAGTTTTAGCAGAAGCATACTGCTTGTTTGATTTGCTTGTATCTGATTCCTTTTCAAAGTTTTATAGTACAGAGACAAGATGACATGCAGAAATAACACTGCACTGGGCTGAGGAGATGATAACTCAGTCGGTAAAGTACTCTCTTTGCAAGTGGGAGGCCCTAAATTCAATCCCCAGAACCTAGATAAACAGCAGCGTACAGTGGTGTATATGCTTGTAATATCAGAGATGGCAATATGGGAGACAAAGCTAGGCAGACCACTGGAGCTCACTGGCCAGCTAGCCTGGTCTACTTGGTGTTCCAAGTGTTTCTGGACAATGAGAGACTTTGTCTCCAAAGGAGGAGAAGGAAGAGGAGGAGGAGGAGGAGGAGGAGGAGGAGGAGGAGGAGGAGGAGGAGGAGGAGGAGGAGGAGGAGGAGGAGGGGCTGGAGGGGCTGGAGAGATGGCTCAGTGGTTAAGAGCACTGGCTGTTCTTCCAGAGGACCGGAGTTCAATTCCCAGCACCTACATGGCAGCTTACAACTATCTGTAACTCCAGTTCCTGGGAACCTGACATCCTCACACCAATGCACATAAGATAAAGTTAAATAAGTTATTTTTTTTTAATGTGAGGCTTCCTGAAGAACCACACACACCCAAAGAGGTCCTCTAAGCCCCACATCCATGGGCACACGTGTGCTCGTACACAACACACATGAAAGAGGAGTGGGAGGGCACTAGATTCAGAGAGGAAACACCTGACAGAGCTGCTCCTTTAAGAGTGAATCTGGCCGGGCAGTGGTGGCGCACGCCTTTAATCCCAGCACTCGGGAGGCAGAGCCAGGCGGATCTCTGTGAGTTCGAGGCCAGCCTGGGCTACCAAGTGAGTCCCAGGAAAGGCGCAAAGCTACACAGAGAAACCCTGTCTCGAAAAACCAAAAAAAAAAAAAAAAAAAAAAAAAGAGAGAGAGAGAATCTGCCCTTCCGCTCCAGCTTCACTGGCTTCGGGATCTACTACAAAGGTCAGAGCTAAGGTAGACAGCATGATTGCCAGGGACCTGATGGTTTCTGCTCACTGCTGGACTCCCCTAAGGGTTTCTCTTTGCTCTAGAGCTTTCCATTGGTAGGATCTGCACTGTGGCTGGAGGTCCACCTTGCCTGATTTTGTTTGCTTCCCACGTCCATTTCTGCACCACCACCCAAAGGCTCTGTCTGTTTCTGCTTCCTCTCTGACCCACACAGACAGTATTGCCCAAACAGCCTTTTCATTCCCAGTTCCGTCTCAGCACCTGCTTCCAAAGACCACCTGAATGGATTCAGTTGTTCCTGGAGTGGTCTGAAAAAGCATTACTCATCTGGTCTACCTGATGAGTTCCAGGACAGCTCCTGGTATACACTTATTGTCTCAGCTACTCAAGGAGGCTGAGGCAGGAGGGTGCCTTAAGACCAAGAGTTCAGGGTCAGGCTAGACAACATAGTGAGATTCTGGAAAACAAAAAACAAAACGCTTCTTAGATAGTATGAGGGACAGACAGTCTCTAGGAGGAGGTTGGTGGGAGAGCCCTATCCGGCAACAATTCAGGAATATGAGCTAGGTGGAGAGATAGCAGTGAACAGAGACCTTGGAATTGGCTGTTATTAAGTTGCTTTGAGCCTTGCCAGGAGATAATGAAATGCTGAGAGTAGTTAACAAACACTGAAAATTAACTGTGAGGGCCAGAGGGCCTCTTTGATGCCTTACAAAGAGGCCCTTATCTCCGCCAGTGGGAGAGTGAAAAACATCTAAGACCAAATTCCCGACTCCAGGGTTCCCAGAGGCCATCAGCAATCAAGCTCAGGGCCCTGGCTGGGAAAACCAGCAAGACTGATGCACGGGATGAAGATCTAAAAAGACACCAAGAAGATCCTGGTTCCCTACGTGCCTCTGAATCCTTGTAGTCTTGAGAGGGTGTCTACCCCTGTCTGTTAAGACCTAGCTCTCCCTCCATGGGGAGAGGACATTGCAGAGGCCTCTTCTGCTCAGAATCTCCTCTGGCCCACCAGAATCCTAATTCGGGCTAAGCTGCAGCATAGTCCAGTGAGGCTATAATGGGCCCTGTAAGGGAAGAAAGGGACTAGACCTCAGAATACCCGAGTGATTAGAATTGAGAAGAAGTAGCTGGGGATCTGACCGGGAGCAGTGCTGGACCTCCTGGATGCTACAAAAACAAGCTAACACCAGCCAAGGGTTAGGTCTCAAACTCAGGACAAATGGTTGAGGCACCTAGTTTAACATATCAAAGTAGACACCAGCTGGCAGGTTCTCCTGGCATCCCTGGCTGACACCCTACTGTAAACTCTCCAGCCCTGGGACTGGGCTGCACTTCCCTTCCCTCAGATTCTCTGATTCCTATACGATCTTTTTGGTTACAAGTGACTTGGCCACTTGGTCCACACGGCTCCTTTTCACTCTCTCTTTACTTCCTCTCTCGCTGTCCCCACCCCAACCTCCTCTTATGGCCTGGGTCAGTCCAGATGCCTCTGGCTGTTTTCTCCCTCATAGCTACAATAAATCTCCTCCTCCACCATAGCTACGAGCATTCTGTCCTTTGTTTGCTTACTCACTAAGGCTCTTGTAAGGATTTGGACCAGGGCGTAACCAACAGCCCTGAGGTTGGATTTAAATATGTGTGTGTGTGTGTGTGTGTGTGTGTGTGTGTGTGTGTGTAATTTATTTTATTTTAATGTGTATGTGTGTGTACCTGAATGTATGTTGTATGTCTGTGCACCAGAAGAGACATCAGATGCCCTAGAACTGGGGTTACAGATGGTTGTGAGCTGCCAAGCCATCTCTCCAGCATCCCAGTGACTGGATTTTGGTTTTTTTTTGTTTTTGTTTTTGTTTTTCGAGACAGGGTTTCTCTGTGTAGCTTTGCGCCTTTCCTGGAACTCACTTGGTAGCCCAGGCTGGCCTCGAACTCACAAAGATCCACCTGCCTCTGCCTCCCGAGTGCTGGGATTAAAGGCGTGCGCCACCACCGCCCGGCTAGTGACTGGATTTTGATGAGCTTAATTTAGAGGATGAAATATGAGTGCCTAGGGGAGAACTGACATTGGTGTAGATGTCACTTTCTTTTGTTGTTGGGGCATTTGTTTGTTTGTTTGTTCATTTGTTTTGTTTGTTTGTTTTTGAGACAGGGTTTCATGTAGCCCAGACTGGCCTCAAGAGGAAGTAACAGCCCAAACACCTGAACTGCCTAGTAACTGGGGAAAGAAAAGACTAAATACCCCATTGAAGTCTGCAAACCAGAATTGATCTTAAGAGGCCAGAAGCCTTACCAAAGAATGTTCCACAGACAGCGCAGTGGAACCCTGATGACTAGTGCCCCAGGAATGTGCTGGTAAGAGAAGTACTAACTGCACCAAGAAGCTTGCAGTAGCCTGAGCAGAGAGGAGGAGGCAGTGTCAGAGCCGGCCCTTTGTACCAGCAGAGAGCATAAGATGGTACGGTGTGGTAGAAGCTGGTTACAGCATTTAATTACCAGAAGCCTGGGGATGCGGGTGACAATTGCTATAGTGATTAGTAAGACCAGAGTGACGCCAAAGGGCTTTGACACTAGGAGTGGGAATAGATGGTTAATAGAACATGGCATCCCTCCCAGCAAAACAGACAGTGCTGGATATTGCTGAATATGTAAAGTGCTTGCTGCAAAACCTGAGGACCTCGGTTTGGATCCCTAGCACCCAGGAAAACAAAACAAAACCCGGTAGAGTGGCGGATTGGCGTTATACCGATGAGCACACCAGCCTCCCCAAAACCCAGGCCCAGCAGCAGACACCTATTATCCCGTCACTAGGGAAGCTGAGACAAGGAGCAACCCTGAGGCTTGCTGGTCAGTCAGCCTAGCTCCAGTGACAGATGCTGTCTCAAAATAAAGGGTGATGAACCAGGGAGATACCTGACGTCAACCTCATGCCTCCACACGTGTGCGACTGTGCCTTCAAACACACGAAAAGAAAAGCAAACAAGGATGGATGGGCAGAAAGACAAGGAAAGATCCTGAGTTTTGTTTATTTTTTAAATCATACCCCTTTGACTAGTTTCCTGACCTGAGTCACTTTTCAGACCCCAAACTCATTGTTCATAAAGACTGGCAACACCAACAACGTATGAGCAATGCATTACTGATTTGATCACCGTCCTTCCGGAATGGGGCTTGTGATATTTCCTCTTGATTATGCACAGAGGACAGGACCCACAGGCATTTTGAGGGTTGTTGAACATAGAATCCTAAACTGTCCCTGATACCCTAGAGCCCTACTGGTCAAGGTAAACAGTGCCCTAGCCAAAGGCCAGCTGCCTGTGAGGCCACCCTACTTAGAACAATCTTGTTAGGACATCCTGTGGATGGCATCATACTAATGAGTCAGGCTGAGCAAAAGTGGTTGGCATTGTAAAATATATGACCCCTGAGCAGAGAAGTAACTGGGACCTTCAATATCAGTCAAGTTTTTAAGAATCCAGTGCTTATGGGACATCTGCTCTAAAGTAAAAGACAATTGCTGATAGGTATTGTGGTACCCACCTGTTATCCCAAAACTTGGGAAGCAGAGGCAGGAGGATCTCTGCAATTTCCAGGTCATTCACAGTTCCATAGTGAGACCCTGTCTCAAACAAAGGACAGACTGCTGCACCTTTGGTCCCCTGCCCACAAAGAAGAATTCACAGTACCTGGCAGGGCCCTTTAGGTTCTGAAAGCAACCCTTTCCTCACCAGAAACACTGCTCTGACCCATATACTTGGTCACCCAAAAGACTGTCACTCACATACAGGTAACTGGAGAGAACCCTTCATGAAGTTGTCCTCTGACTTCCACATGTATGTCATAGCATGCATACCCACACATGAACATTATGTATAGGTACACACTAATAATAATTAATAGATGCTAAAGAAATAGGTGTTAAGGAAAAAGTCTACCACTCTAACGGAGCCTGGTGTAGGAAGGAAGTCCATGTTCATCACTCCTGATGACCTCCTGTAGGACTTTGTGCTTCTGGTTCTGAGGGGTTAGAAGTTCTAATCCTGCTGGAAAGTGGTGGCACATGCCTTTTTTTTTATTTTTATTATTATTATTTTTTAATCCCAGCACTCGGGAGGCAGAGGCAGGCAGATCTGTGTTTGAGGCCAGCCTGGTTTACAGAGTGAGTTCCAGGACAGCCAGGGCTACACAGAGAAGAAACTGTGTCCCAAAATACAACAACCAAGAAAGAGGTGTGTTATGGGGTTGGATGTGGTGGTACATACTTGTAGTTCTAGCACTTCAGTGTTTGAGGCAGGAGGACTGTGAAGCCAGCCACACACACACACACACACACACACACACACACACACACACACACACACGACAGTACTCTGTTCAGCTATGAGGAATGTCCTCATCTCACTTCTCCCAGAGCAACTCTGTCAGCTCTGTCCCGTTCAAGTCAAGACTGCATTCTTCTCACTCACACCCAGGAAACAAGTGGACCTGGTGTGCACACCTAGGCCTGGCCATTTCTAAAGACCAGACTGCTCTGGAAACTTTGTACCACTTCCCCTGGGGTTGACTGAGACCTTGTTAGATCCATGGGATGAGTCTCTGCCTCGTCTAGCTGCTTCTGCTTTTAGCTGTCATTCCATGACCCCTAATAAAAACCTCTTATTGTGTTCCAATGTCCCAGTGAAAAAGTAATGTAATTCAAAAGATGGAGAGAAAAAAAGAAAAAAAAAAAAGAGGTTTTGGTTTTATTTTTATTTATTTTTGAGACAGGGTTTCTCTGTGTAGTCCTGGCTATCCTGGAACTTGCTCTGTAGACCCGGCTAACCTCAACTCAGAGATCCGCCTGCCTCCGCCTCCCAAGTGCTGGGATTAAAGGTGTGCACCACCACACCAGGCTAAAACTACATATATGTATATGTGTATACATACAATGCAATTATGTATCTGCTTGTGTACACATAGTTTTAGGGGTCAGGTATAGTCCAGTGGTAGGGCTCTTGTCTACATGTGTAAGGTCCTGAATCTAGTCCCTAGCACCAGGGAAGAAGATACATGTGTAGATGAGGGCTAAAAGAAGACAGGCACAACCCGGACCGTGGTGGCGCACACATTTAATCCCAGCACTCAGGAAGCAGAGGTAGGTGGAGCTCTGTGAGTTCGAAACTAGTCTGGTCTACAGAGGGAGTTCCAGGACAGCCAGAGCTGTTATACAGAGAAACTCTGTATCGAACCCCCCACCCCACCCCCCAAAAAAGACAGGCACAATAACAAGAAGTCTGGTAGAGCAAAAGAACCATAAATGAGTTTTTTACACGTCTTTAATGTTGGAATTAGATAAAAATGAAACAAAGAGGGCTGAAGAGATAATTCAGTGGTTGAGAGCACTGTCTGTTCTTCCAGAGGACCTGTGTCTGGATCCCAGCACCTACATGATGACCTACAACCCGCTGTAACTCCATTTCCTGGGGATTTTATGCCCTCTTCTGGCCTCTGTAGACACTACATGCAGTGCCCAGACATAGGCCTATACACATATAATAAAATAAAATTAAAGAGCCGGACAGTAGTGGCGCATGCCTTTAATCACAGCAATCAAGAGGTAGAGGCAGGTAGATCTCTGTGAGTTCGAGGTTAGCCTGGTCTACAGAGTGAGATCCAAAACAGGCACCAAAGCTACACAGAGAAACCCTGTCTCATAAAACCAAAATAAATAAATAAATAAATTAATTAAATTAAAGAAATTTGGAAAGGTGTGTGCCTAGGAACTTTAAAAAACATATTACTTAGCCGGGCGGTGGTGGCGCACACCTTTAATCCCAGCACTCGGGAGGCAGAGCCAGGCGGATCTCTGTGAGTTCGAGGCCAGCCTGGGCTACCAAGTGAGTTCCAGGACAGGCACAAAGCTACACAGAGAAACCCTGTCTCGAAAAACCAAAAAAAAAAAAAAAAACATATTAAAGAATAAGAACGGGGATAAGGAGCTGGAGAGATGGCTCAGTAGTTAAGGGCACTGGCTGCTCATCCAGAGGTCCTGAGTTCAATTTCCAGCAACCACATGGTGGCTCACAACCATCCGTAATGAGATCTGGTGCCCTCTTCTGACCTGTAGGCAAACATACAGAAGACTGTATACATAATAAATAAATAAATATTTTAAAAAAAAAAAAGAAAGAACAGGGACAAACGGGGACACTACTCGATGTACTATCTTCTGCCCATTTTGTTTGTTTGTTTGTTTCCTTTGTATAGCTGGCCTCAAACTCACAGAGATCCACCTGCCCCTGCCTCCCAAGTGCTGGGACTAAATGTGTGCGCCACCACTGCCCTCCAGCTTTTTGTTTATTTCATTGTTGTTTTGAGTCTGGCCTTTGGTCTGAATTTGTGATTCTCCTGCAGTATCTCCCTAAAGTGCTGGGGGTCCTAGACATCACACACACACACACACACACACACACACACACACACACACACACACGCTCTTTTCTACCTCCCAGCAAGTATGCTCATTTAAGTCCCTCGGCCAATCCTCTCTGCATGTACACACACACACTTAAAAAAAAATAATAAAAAGTGCCAGTGGTGGTAGAACATGCCTTTAATCCCAAAATTTGGGAGTCAGAAGCAAGAGGATCTCTGAGTTCAAGGCTGGTCTACATAGTGAGTCACAGAATATTCAGGATTACATAGAGAAACCCTGTCTCAGATAGATAGATAGATAGATAGATAGATAGATAGATAGATAGATAGATGGATGGATGAATGAATGAATTGTGAAGGCACACACCCTTAGTCTCTGCACTCAGGAGGTAGAGGCAGGCAGATCTCTGTGAGCTGAGGTCTGCCTGGTCTACATAGGGAGTTCCAAGTCAGCCACAGCTACACATAAGCCCCTGTCTGGGTGGGGAGCAGGGGGGGTAAGATGAAAAATAATCTTTAAAATGTTGGCTGAGATCCTAGATATAATAAAGTTAGTCAAGAAACACAAACACCTGTTTATGAAGCACCATCCATTTGTCAGGGACCATTTGCTTTAGTTTTCTTTAGTTGCTACTGCAACAAATCATCCCAAATTTAGTGGCTTAAAAAAAAAACCCACAAATTTATTATCATTCGTTTCTCGCCAAAAATCCTAAACCCCCACCTTTAGCAGGGCTTGGTGCAGTCTGGACATGCTCAGGGAGACTGGCTTCCTGCATTCCTTGACTCCTGGTCCTTTTAAACATCTTTAAAGCCAGCAAGGTAGCATTGTTAAATTAAATGGGAGGTCATTAGCCTCGGGCTGACTCCATATTCTAAGTACCTACATAGTGACAAACTAGAACCTAACTTAGCATGTAAGCAAACTGAATCTTAAATTAGGAGTACACAGTCCAATCTCAGCTAATCACAGGCTACCAACTTGTTACACCATACCCAAATAAGGCAGACACCTGCCTCTGGCCAATCAGGTGATTCTTCTAGTTTGCCTCTGTGAGCAGCCTATAAAAGCTTGAATGTCTTCTAGTCCTGAGTACTTCCTTATTCACAAATTGGTCTTTGGTCAAATAAACTCTGCTAAATTTAATTTGTCTGAGAGCTTCAGAAGCATCTAAAGTCTTCTCTGAGTGTGGAGCTCCTTCCTCCTGGGATAACCTCCTCATCTCAAGATCCTTTTATTTTTCTAGATAGGGTTTCAAAAGTAGCCTAGGGTTGCCTTGAACCCACCATGTTTCCTCAGACTAGCATTGAATTTATGGCAATCCTCCTGCCTCAGCCGCTCAAAAGCTGGGACTATAGGCATGGGCTACCATACCTAGCTTCAAAATCCTTAACTTAATCACATCTGGACAATACCTTTGTTCATAACAGATGAAGAACCCCCTGAGTTTAAGGGTAGTGACATCTTTGGGAGGACAATATTGTGCATTATTGTTGGGATACAGGAGGTAAGATCTCAGCTCCTGGCCTAGTGCAGGGGTGCAGCCTGTAATCACAACACTTGGGTGGCTGAGGCAGGACAATTTGGGCAAGTTCAATGTTAGTGTCTCTCTTTTCTTGCTTCTTTCTTAAGAACTTCTTTTTCTTTTTCTTCTTCCTCTTTTTCTTTGGTTATTGGTTTTTTTGTTTGTTTGTTTGGTTGGTTGGTTGGTTTTGTTTGTTTGTTTTGAGTCTCACTACATAGCCCTGGCTGGCCTTAAACTTCAGAGGCCACATGGAGATTGTATTTTTTTTTTTAAAGATTTATTTTATTTATTATACATACAGTGTTCTGTCTACATGTGTCCTTGTAGGCCAGAAGAGGGCACCAGATCTCATTACAGATGGTTGTGAGCCACCATGTGGATGCTGGGAATTGAACTCAGGACCTCTGGAAGAGCAGCCAGTGCTCTTAACCACTGAGCCATCTCTCCAGCCCTGGAGATTGTATTATAAAAGGCAAGACAGAAACACATGTAGATAATTAATACTTTCAGAGGCTGGTAAGTGCAATGAAGGCATCTTAAATCAGGAGGACTAGGTATAGAGCAGGTGGGGGGTGGAATGGGGGGCTGTCACTGTGTGGAGGTGGCTTTTGAGCCAAAGCCTGAAACATTTGAAGATAATGACGGGCACCTTTGGCCCTGTGCCTCCTGGAATTCTTTGTACATTTTGCTAAGTTTAGGCCTGTTGATTCAAGAAGTTAGTTTTACCTAGGGCTCCGTTTTACCCTCCACAGTGGTGAATGAGCTGTATGAGGCAGACAAGCTCCAACATACAAAGTAAATATTGACTTATTACCCCATCTCCTCGGGAAGCTGAGTTTCTCAGCCTTTTCGAATTTCAAGTCAAAAACAAGGAGCAGCAGGGCATGCCACCTAATCCCAGAACTCAAGAGACTGAGGCAGGAGGATTGCTACAAGTATGAGGCTAGGCTGGTCCACTGATTGAGACCCTGCCTCAAAAACCAAAGCAAACAACAATGAAAAAGATGAGGTACTCTGCTGCCTAGCCTGGTGACCTGAGTTTGTCCCCCCTAGACCCACATGGTGGAAGGAGAGAACCACTTCGTACAAGCTGTCCTCTGAGAATCCCACGTGCACCACGGCACACCTCCTTCCACAAATAAATACATAAATGTAATGGTTTAAAACCACCTTTTTTTTTTTTTTGCCGGGTGGTAGTGGTGGGCACGCCTTTAATCCCAGCACTCAGGAGGCAGAGCCAGGTGGATCTCTATGAGTTCGAGGCCAGCCTGGTCTACAGAGCGAGATCCAGGAAAGGCTCAAAGCTACACAGAGAAACCCTGTCTTGAAAGAACCAAAAAAAAAACAAAAAAAAAAAACACAAAAACAAAAAAATGAAAACCCTTTTTTTAAAGCTGGGTGGTGGTGGTGTACACCTTTGATCCCAGCACTTGGGAGGCAGAGGCAGGCAGAGCTTTGTGAGTTCCAGGCCAGCCTGGTTTAAAGAATGAGTTCCAGGACAGGGCTACACAAAGAAATCCTGTCTCTTTTGAAAAACAAAAACAAAAACAAATTTTTTTTTTTTAATTAGAACTTTTTGTTTTGAGGTGTGCAAGAGCAGCCAGGCTGGAAAGATGGTTCAGTGGTTAAGAACACTGGCTGCTGGGCGGTGGTGGTGCACGCCTTTAATCCCAGCACTGGGGAGGCAGAGCCAGGCGGATCTCTTTGGGTTCCAGGCCAGCCTGGTCTACAAAACGAGTTTCAGGACAGCCAGAGCTACACAGAGAAACCTTGTCTCAGAAAACCAAAATAAGGGGTTGGGGATTTAGCTCAATGGTAGAGCACTTGCCTAGCAAGTGCAAGGTCCTGGGGTTGGTCCTCAGCTCTGGGGAAAAATAAATAAATAAATAAAATAAAATAAAAACATATCCCAGAAGTGTTTGTGTTTGTGGTCTGACATAAAACCCTGAAGACCACAATGATGGAGCCCTTTAAATCCTTGGCCACTGGAGTTTAAATTTGGGAGGAATAATTTACAAAAACTCTTGAGAGTCTAAAGTACACTTCCCTCAGGCAAACTCTGATTGCTCACTACACCCTGGGCACAGGGGAAGTGGGAACTGGACCTTCTAGAGGTGGGTGGGCAACACTGCTCCTTCCCATCAGGACTAAGCAACAGAACCCGGCGGAGGCAGAAGGGCAGAGTCTGGCTTCCCCAGGAGAAAGCCGTCCTTCCCTCAAGGCTGTGAGAGGGAGGGCTTCCTGTAGATTAAAGACTGGTATCAAGGAGGAGGCTAGCCAGCTAAATGAAAAATCACAAAAAGTTTACAAAAAGAACAACACATTCTCACCCCAATAACAAAATTCTCTTCTTCTTTGATTCTCTTCTCAGGGGAGGAAGGGGTCCTTATCCTGGTATGTGGCTAGAAATTCCACAATGACCTGCTTTGTGTCTTGTCTTTCTGGGCTATCCTTTGTTTTCCCCAAAATAATTATTTACTTTTAGGGCTTTGGTGTAGCTCAGTGGCATCTCATCTACCACGGGAGAAACCCTCACTTTCTTCCTTTGCACCAGAAGAAAAAAAAAAACTTATTTCAAAACAAATTTCTGTTTGAACAAAACATGAATTAGATGCATTCTTACATGCAAATAAGCATATATAAATTAAATATCCAAGCTGTGTGATTTAAAATTTTTACATAGTTTTTTTTCTCTTTTGGAAAATAATTTATTAAGGATGATTGACATATGGAAATCTTCAAGTGTAAAGTGTGCTGTGGGAACGCTCCCATGTATATACATCTATGGAATCCCTCCTACACGCCAGATAACAAGTGTAGAATTTGGAGGTGCGGGGTGGATCTGTTTTCCCTGGGTTCTGACCTCTTATCAGCTCACAAGTTTGTACTCTGAGTAATGCAACAAGATGAGTCACTTACAAAAAATTTTTCTGCCAAAGCAGTCAGGGAAGAAAAGCGGCTCCCTCCCCACCCACTTGGCAGGTGCTCAGTCGCTCATTAACACAATCTCTCACTACACTGTCATTTTCCTCTCTCTTCACTGTACACAGGGCTCAGCAGGAATGCAGAGGGCTGAGAAAGTGCTCAGTGGGAATCCCGGGCCAGCTCTTGGCTGCTTGGTGTGGCAGCAGGAGGGATTTCTGTCCTTGGTTCCCCAATAGCTCTGGCTCTTGCTCCAGGCTGTCAGCATGAGGTCTTCCCGTCTCTAACTCAGTATTCCCTGTGGACTGGGAGAAAAGGACCAACATCATGCTAGCAGCCTGCCCTTCTAGCATCTAGATTTAAGTCCTGTTCTTCTCCTTGTTCAGCAGTATTTACTGAATTCTTACCAGGTGCCACACTGTTTCAGGCTCCAGGTATAGAGCAGAAGTCAAAACAGATAGTGCTGTCTGCCTGCCTGAACTGAGCTTTTGGGCTCCTGTTTGTGGGGAAAATCTAGACTCTTGATTGTCAACAGTAACTTGTGGGTTATTCCCAGGGGTGTGTGTGTCCTCTTTCCTCTTTGGCTTTGCCAACTGCTGCTGTGTCTGTGATCTCCTCCAGCTCCATGCCCTCCCTGAACCACCTGTGGGTGTTTCTCCCCTGTTCCCTAACCATGCATGGGAGACATCTTTCCTTTGTCTGTCTCTGGCTCCTTTCCCTCGGGGGCTCATTCACTTTCATATTTGCACTTTTGCTTCTAAATCAAGACAACTCTCAACTCTCTCAACCCTGACCTCTCATCCATAAACCAAGTCTGCTTCCCACTTTCTCCAGGCCTCTGCAGCTGTGCATATCGCCTCTCATTAGGGCACAAACTAGGTGCAGGAACTTCCCCAGTCCATCAGCTCTCTGTCCCAAAGTTCCTGTCTCCACTTCTCACCCAAATATGAGGGGAACTCTTTGGTTAGAATTATACTAGAGACTAGCAATTAGGAAAACCAGGTGGGCACATCAGAGGACTGCTGTGAGTTATAGCAGTCTGGGCTATGGAGTGGAGCCCTGTCTCAAAATACCAAACCAGAGGACCTGGAGAGATGGCTTGTTGCTCCTCGAGAGGACTTTCCCGGTTCACTTCTCAGCACACACATAGTAGCTCACAACCATCTGGGACTCTGGTTCCAGGGGATCTGGTGCCTTCTTCTGACTTCTTTGGGCACCAAGCATGCATGTGGTACACATACATACATACGTACATGCAGGCAAAACATGCATATACATAAAATAAGTAAAATCCAAAATAAAATCCAACAACAAAATCAACTATAACAATAGTTAAGATGACAAAGTCCTATGGGTTCTTTCTTTGACAACATACATTTATCCACTCATTCAATTCATCTTAATGAAGTACCTACCCACAGTTCCAGAATATCTAACGCCCTCTTCTGGCCTCTGAAGGCACCAGGCAGGCATGTGGTGCACATACATACATGAAAACAAAACACCATACACATAAAACAAGATAACGATGAGAAGAGGAGGAAGACGAGGAGGAGGAGGAGGAGGAGGAGGAGGAGGAGGAGGAACAAAGCCAGGCTTGAAGGGATGGCTCAGTAACTAAAAGAGCTCACTGTTCAATCATGAAGTCATGAAGACAGGAATTTGGATCCCAGTACCTATATCTAGCTGCTCACACACTGCCTGTAACTATAGCTCCAAGGGATCCAACACCCTCATCTGGCCTCTGAGGGTACCTACACACATATGAACATATAACCCCACGCCCAGCATGCGTGCATGTGTGCTTGTGGACACACACACACACACACACACACACACACACACACACACACACACAAATGAAATAAAAATAAATTAAAAAAATCAAAGAACAAAACCAAACCTTAGCTACCCTGAATATGGAACATTTAAAACAAACAAATACTTGAATGCAAAGCAACTTTATGGACCATATGGAGTAGTCCCAGCCTTGGGCAAAGTAGGTTGGGAAGCAATATGGGCTTCTGAGGGAGATTTGTCACTGCTGGACTTGGGTCAGACTGTAGGGCACGAGGATAGGGAAGAAGGGAGTCTCTGGGAGCCTAGAGGGAAGCAGGAGGCAGCATAGGCCTGGCAGCTTGGACTTTGGCTGATTCTGTGTCCTGGACAGGGCTGGCATAGAAGGGGTTTTGCTCTGGCCACTCAGCGAACTGACGGGAAATGACAACTGTCCACAAGCAGTGGAAATCCATCTGTTCCAACCGAGCAGTAGAAACACATGTAAATAAGTAAAGTGAAAACTACGATGTCCGGGAGAGGATCCTGGAACAGAAAAAAGAACCTAAGATAGAAACGAAAGGGGTTGGAGAAGTGCTCAGGGGCTGAGAGCACTGGCTGCCCTTCCAGAGGACCCGAGTTTGACTCCTGGTACCCATACAACAGCTCAAACCATCTGTCACTCCAGTCCCAGGGAATCCAGTGCCTTCTTCTGGTCTCCACAGGCACCAAACACACAGGGATGCGTAAACATACATGCAGGCAAAACACCCAAACACATAAAATTTTAATAAGAAAATGAAATAAAGTATGGCCTTTAGCTAATAGTAGTAATTGTTTACAATGTGCCATACTCTCAAGATTAAGATATAAATAATTGGAAAACTGAGCTGGGTATGGTGGTGCATGCTGTAATACCAGCACTTGGGAGGCCAAAAAAGGAGAATTTTCATGAATTCAGGGCCAGATTGGGCTAAATAATGAGGCCCTATCTAAAGAACACACACCACAAAATGATAATAACCTCGGGGTGGTGGCACCTACCTATAATCTCAGCACTTGGGAGGTAGAGGTGGGACAATCAGGAGTTCAAGGTCACCCTCGGCTATGGGGAGTGCCAGGCCAGCCTGAGCTATCTGCTCTATCCAGTTCCTAATGAAATACTTTGGGGGGGAGGCAGGGGTTTTGAGACATAGTTTCTCTGTGTAGCTTTGCACCATTCCTGGAACTCACACTGTAGACCAGGCTGTCCTGGAACTCACAAAGATCCGACTGCCTCTGCCTCCCAAGTGCCAGGATTAAAGGCATGCGCCACCACCGCCTGGCTCCTAATGAATTATTGATTATAAGACTTTGTCACCCTAAACTCAAAGGGAGGGAAGGAAGGACCTGTCACTATTCAAATTCTTACTGGAGGAGCCTGATCAAGGCACGGTTGTTGCCAAATGCATTGTAGCACAGTGGTAGAGTACCTGCCTATCATGTACAAGGTCTTGGGTACAGTCCCTGACGCCGATGCCGCCGCTGCCGCCTCCACCAACAACAACCAAAGACAAGCACTCTAACAGAAAAATGAACAGAGGGAAGAAACAAGATGGGATTTGTTCCTACTCGTAGTTTAACAAAAAGAACACAGCCAATACAGAAGAACAGGGCGAACCATTCCCATTCACGCACAATCAAACAGATACAAATTACAACGACAAGAAGAAGATGTCATTTTTTTTTTTTTTTTTTGGTCTATCAGGCTTTTGACAATTTTTTGTATATTTATTTATTTATTTTAGGTTTGGAAATTTCTGGAGTTAGCACACTGTGAGAAAATAGGCGTTCTCAAATATTCTTGGTAGGAGTGAAAATCACAATCTTTTTGGTGAGCAACAATCCAATAGCTATCATTTGAAACACAATTATGTTTTGACTCAGTGACAAATTCCACTGCTAGAGCAGTAGATGAATATAATTTTGAGGCATGACAAAGTGCACACTGTGTGTGAAGATACATGGTCCCTTCAGCGTAATTTTTTCCCCCTTTTTAAAGAAAAGATTTATTTATTTTTGCTTTATGTGTATGGGTGTTTTACCTGCATATATATCTATGTACATGCGCATACCAGTTGCCTGTGGGAGTCCAAAGACGGTATCAGATGCCTTGGAACTAGAGTTATAGATAGTAGTGAGCTGCCATGTGGGTGCTGGGAACCAAACCTGAGTCCTCTGCAAGAGCAACAAGTGCTCTTAACTGCTGAGCCATCTCGCCAGCTTCCCTTCCTTTTTTTTTTTTTTTTTTTTTTTTAAGACTGTGTGTCGCCAGGCGGTGGTGGCGCATGCCTTTAATCCCAGCATTCAGGAGGCAGAGACAGGTGGATCTCTATGAGTTCGAGGCCAGCCTGGGCTACAGAGCGAGATCTGGGACAGGCATCAAAGCTACACAGAAAAACCCTGTCTCGAAAAACCAAAAAAAAAAAAAAAAAAGACTGTGTGTTTTTATACGGTGCTGGCTACACATACTAGACTTTCTTGAGCCTGTACTGATCTAACTGTCTGCCTCTAAAGTGCTCGGATCACAAGGTGTATGCTACCATGCCCAGCTCAATAATTTCCAAAATCAAAAGAAAATCTCTGAGCAAAGTAAGGGTCATAATAGGAGAGTCAATAATACATTGTAAGGCCCCTGTACTATGGGTGTTGGGCTGTTAGAAGGAAGCAGATTTTTATGTGTCAATAAGAGTCCTTTAAAGAAGGAAAAGACAGAAGAACAGACAAGAAAATTTCAAGTGATATGTGTATGATCTCATTCATGAAATTAAAGATAGACCAGAATAGTTTCATAGTTTATAGCTCAGTGCAAAATTAAATGACAGGGGCCCTTTGTTTATAAGAGTTCCCATACCATAACACTGGTAAAAGCACTGAGACAAGCCTGGAACCCTTTGGAGTGGGGCATCCATGCAATGGCACAGGTCATGTGCCCATGAAGCCAGGTCCCTCTCCATATAGAGTTGATTCTTGTTATTTGAGTGTGTATTTGCCAGTTCATCTGACTTGCTAAGATTAATTTGTAAACCCCCCAAACAAGACTCAGAATGCTTGATTGGTCATTAATAGACATGCACAGAGCAGAAAAGAAATGTCGCTGGCTATTATATTACCAGCTGAGGTCAGATAAGGTGACTCTGCCTCTCACTCTGGCCCCTGGCTTACTTCATAAATAAGCATCTCTTTCTCTGGTGTATTGTATTTAGTGACACATGCTTGGCAGTGTTGTTATTTAAAATGATCCTCATGATCCTGTGGAAGTGCTGTCTAGAGTTCCTGAGCCTGAGAAGGCTTCAATTTGTTGGATAAGCTTCCTTCAGGCATGAGTTACCTGTGAGGTCAGTGTTAGGGAACCAACAAAATGCATTCCAGGAGGTGAGTCTAAGTGGAAACATACATAGGACAGCTTACATACTGATCAATTGAAAATACTTGTGCCCTTGTGATTCCAGCACTCAGGAGGCAAAGGCACAAAGTGTTATGAATTATATTGTGGGGGGGAGGGGTGGGGGACAGGGACCCTGAGGGTATCCCACGCATGCAGGGAAACATACTGGGCAGATGCATGCCATGAGGCACGGCGGTGGCGGCCAGTAATTCACAACCGAGGCTGCATCCACGTGGAGAGTTTATTATTATAATAGCGAGATGAAGGAAAGAGATGATAGGAAAGAGAGAGACAGAGAGAAAGATAGAGAAGGAGAGAGAAGTTGAGGGTGCACACCCCATGGGAGGAAAAGCGGAAGAGAGAGAGAGGAAGGGGAGGAGTTTTTCCTTAGAATGAGGCTTTTATGTCAGGACGCAGGGTGGAGCCAAGGGGTGGGATTTCAAGGGGCGGATCAGAATATTAACATTCCTCCATTTTGATTATTATAAAAAGAGGTGAGTTGTGGGAGCAAGTGGGGGAACAAGGCTTTGAATTCTCGAGGTTACTTCAAGCTGACAAGGGGCAAAGTGGGGAGGGGGGAATCAGAGTCACAAACACAGTGGAAGATCTCAGGAACGTTCCTTGAAGGAGCTGAGGAGGCAGGTTGCAGCAGTGGTGTTCCAGGAGCCAGGGGGGAAATGGCATGCTAAATCAGGAGTACAGGAGCCATGGCATCTGCTGTTTCTCTGGAGGTCAGGCGGGAAAAGTGAATCCGCAAAATATGCTCAAAAATTAGGTGGGGTCAGAAGTGGGCTCTGGAGATTGTTAGCTTTCATCAGACCAGATTTCTTGATGCAGTAGCAGAACTTTTCCCAGGAGCCTATAGGTGTCTATAAGACAGCTGGAATGGCCGGGCGGTGGTGGCGCACGCCTTTAATCCCAGCACTCGGGAGGCAGAGCCAGGCGGATCTCTGTGAGTTCGAGGCCAGCCTGGGCTACCAAGTGAGTTCCAGGAAAGGCACAAAGCTACACAGAGAAACCCTGTCTCGAAAAAAAACAAAAAACAAAAAAAAAAAAAAAAAAAAAAAAAGACAGCTGGAATGGATTTACATCATGGCGAAAGAGTTAAAAATCCATTTAAGGATTTTTTTTTTTTAAAAAAGATTTATTTATTTATATATTTTATGCATATGAGTGTTCTATTTGCATGTATGTTTGCATTACAGAAGAGGGCACCAGACAGAAGAGGGCATCAGATCCCTCTTATTATAGATGGCTGAGAGCAACCATGTGGGTGCTGGGAATTGAACTCAGGACCTCTGGAAGAGCAGCCAATGCTCTTAACCTCTGAGCCATCTCTCCAGCCCCCCATTTAAGGATTCTTAAGAACTCTGTAGTCAGTGTTCTATCAGTTTATCAAAGCTGCATTCATCAGTATTAAAACTTTGAACCTCTGGAGTTGTATCTGAAACCAGTCTATCTTGTACCATGAAGTCTGTGAATGAGGCATACCTGTCTGTAATTGGAGAGCATATACATATAATCTTGAGATTGGGGCTGTTAAACTGATACCCTAGTCAACAAACATCATCAGGTCTGAGAAAGATAAATGTAAGAAATGAGACAGATTTCCAGCTACTTAGGCAGCAATCCCAAGTCTCTCCATGGTTACTGGGGGACAGAAGCCCCAAAGGCAGCACTTGTTCAGCTGATAAGCCCAGAAGATCTGACAGATTTTGATTTTTTTCCTGTGGAGTAGAAATTTGGGGAGACTGACCCACCTTGACTTTGCAGTATAGGGCAATCGGTCCTCCATTGTTCCACTTTTTTACAGTCTGGACAGGCTCTCAGCTTTTTGCTGTGTGGCCAGCCTTGCCATAAGCTTCCAGGCGGAAGTTGTTCTGTGGCCATCTATCTTCTTGGAGGAGACACAGGATGCTGCCAGGAGCTGACATGTCTCTTTATCATAAAAAGGCTTTTATATTAAATGCCATATTCTCAGATCTCTACAGGTGTTTGAGGACTGGGGAAACAAGATCTGTTAGATATATTTATAACTTTGAGAACATATATATCCCTTAAATCTGAATATACAGGTTTCCCAGTTAGTTACAGCTTAACGAAGTTAGCAAGGACAAGGGGGGTCACATTCTTTTTTTTAAGATTTATTTATTTATTTATTATGTATACAGTGTTCTGTCTACATGCATGCTTGCAGGCCA
Source organism: Peromyscus eremicus (assembly GCF_949786415.1). Classification (NCBI taxonomy): domain Eukaryota; kingdom Metazoa; phylum Chordata; class Mammalia; order Rodentia; family Cricetidae; genus Peromyscus; species Peromyscus eremicus. Next base: position 68,184,367 of record NC_081421.1, read on the forward strand.
GAAGAGGGCACCAGATCTCATTACAGATGGTTGTGAGCCACCATGTGGATGCTGGGAATTGAACTCAGGACCTCTGGAAGAACAGCCAGTGCTCTTAACCACTGAGCCATCTCTCCAGCCCCGGAGGGTCACATTCTTAAGCTGAATAGTCCTTGAGTAAGGAAAGACATTCTCTAAGCTGTTGGCAGTGATATCTGAATATCTACTACCATTTTTAAGGCCCTGTAGCTGTAGTTCTGATCTTTGAGTACAGCCAGATTATAATCCTGAATGACTTATATAGAAATAATTATTTCTTAAGCCGTCTCCCGAGAAGGCAAAGAAGAGTGACAGGGGAAAGATCCCAAAGCCGAATGAGAACAGGAGAGAAGGGGCTTGTGAGTCAGGGTGCGGCCCAATTTCGAGAAAAAAAGGACCCTTTTGGTGGACTCTATGCCAGGGTTTCCATCCCTAACCTAGCCCTCCATCCTGTCCTGGGAACAGGGAGCACAGGACAATGTATTCTCCATAGCTGCTTCAAGCTGAAACCGGGTGCAGGCCGTCATGAGGCCTCCGGCTAGTTAAAGGTGAGGAGGGAACCCAGGCACGTGGTCATCTGACCTGGCTGTAGAGGCAGGGAACAATTACGTTTGGCTGGGCTGGTCCACATCACACAGACAAGGATCTCTGCTGACATCCGTAGCAGGGAAAGCGCTGCAGGTTGTGGTCCACGCTGCTGCTTCGATGTTTCTGCCAGTCTGCTCAAATACATAGACTAGAGATGAGAGTTAAAATTTTATGAATTTATTTGGAACCTCTTGGCCCATGGTCTTAGTAATTGGGAAAGGAAGACCAGGAAGGAGAGAAATGCCATTCTCAGGAATAGACAGGTGAGGAAAAAAAGTTTTAGATAAATTAGTATTATCAATCAGTACTGAAATCCAAATCGTGGAAAAGCAAATAATGAGTCACCAAGGAAAATTTAAAATCCCGAGCTTGTGACCCAAAGTGTATCAGAATTGTATTAATGTTAAAATCTGAAATTTAAATTTTTTTTTTTTTTTTGGTTTTTCAAGAAAGGGTTTTTTTGTGTAACAGCCCTGGCTGTCCTGAAACTCAAAATCACAGAGATCTGCCTGCCTCTGCCTCCCGGGTTCTAGGATTAAAGACGTGCACCACCACTGCTCAGCTTGAAATTTAAAATCTTTATATAATGATACTGCCTGCATGTGGTTCCACTGATGCCTCAAAGGGGAGTGCATACCTCTCCAGCCCCGTCCACACAAGTGGTTGCAGAGGAAGTAATGGCAGGCCAAGACTGGACCTTCACCCTGCCCAGACGGCTGGAGCCTGAGAGAGGCAGCTGGAGAATGCCAGGCCAAGGCTGGAAGACTTTTCCTCGGCCCATAAAACAATGTTGAAACAATGCACGGCGGGAGGCGATTCTCTAACCTTCCTCCATACAGACAGCCTGAGCACTGGGTGCCCTGCCCATGCTGCCCTTAGTAAAGATGTCAGTGAGGTCATATGATCTGCCTGTTTTGACCTCAGCCAAGATGGTGGCTAGACCACTTGGTTGCTCTTATTTAAGATGGCAGCTTGACCATGTGGTTGCCCTTATTTAAGATGGTGCTTTGTTCACGTGATTGCCCTTAAGATGGCACTGCCTGATCACGTGATCATGGGGGGAGTGTTTGTTTGTTTGTTTTCCCCCAAAAAATAAACTGAGCAGATAAGGAACAGATAAATTGAAGCATTTAAAAGTCAGTCAGAAAGAAATATAGATGGTCATTGATAAATCATACATTTCCATTCGCACATAGGAAATAGACTTTGTGAAAGAAAGATGGAGAAGTAGCAGTGCAGCTGGGCAGGAGAGAGGAACCCTCCCGGGCTTTGGCATGCTGCTAGCAGCTACAGGGAAACGACCCCAGGCCATGGGTCGGTAGCAGTGGTGGGGGAAGGGGGTCATAGGTGGATTTTTCCACAATGAGGTATAAGGCCCAGAAGACTGACCTACAGCATCCCAGAGAGTCAGCGAGGGCCAACAATAACGGTTCAAGATAGACAATGGACCATCATCACAAAGACTATGGGCCGTGGAATTGAGAGGGCACAAGCCGTCTCCCTATGCCGTCGCATAGGGACAGGGGTCGAGGGGCTTAGAGCCCGAAAGACACGAGGTACCAGTAAGTGAAACCAGACGAATCCGCACTTGTGGGGAAATGGCCAGAAGGGAAGGGAGGCATTTTACCAATCCGGTAGGGTGAAGAGTCCTGGAAGTCCTCCAGAGGAAAAATGGCAGGTCATACAGGGTCCTAGAGCTCCTCAGACTGCTGGCAGGCAGGAGAAAGCATGGGATTGCCTGGCAATGTTGGGCACCAATGTTATGAATTACTGCGCAGGGGACCTGGGAGAATATGCCACACACGTGCAGGGAAACATGCTGGGGCTGGGCAGATGCAGCAGCGGGCTGGGTAGATGCACACCATGCATCATGGCGGCGGTGGCAGTGTTCAGTAATTCACAACCCAAATGCTGCATCCACGTGGGGAGTTTATTATAATAGAGAGATGAGCCAGGCGGTGGTGGCGCACGCGTTTAATCCTAGCGCTCGAGAGGCAGAAGCAGGCGGATCTCTGTGAGTTCGAGGCCAGCCTGGTCTACAGAGTGAGTTCTAGGCCAGTCAAGGCTACATAATGAGATACTGTTTCAAAAACAAACAGACAAACAAAATACCAAAAAAAAAAAAAAAAGCCCCAAAACAAAACAAAAGAAAGAATCCAATCCCAAATTTTCTCCAAGAGAAAAATGTGCTAATTTAGTATTGGAGGCAGATTTATAGAGCAGATGTGGGGACAGGTGGGAGGATCCTTGGAGTTTGCTGGTCTGCCAGTCTAGCCAAATTGGTGAGCTCTAAGTTCAGTGAGAGACCTTGTTTTAAAAAAAAAAAAAAAAGGTGTTAAGGGCTGGAGATGGCTCACTGATTAAAGGGGCTTGCTGCAAAAACTTGAGGTCTTGGGTTTAGATGCTCAGCAACTACTTTAAAAGGTGGACATGGGCTGAGTGGTGGTGGTGCATGTCTTTAATCTCAGCACTCAGGAGGCGGAGGCAGAGGCAGGCAGATCTCTGTGAGTTCAAGTCCAGCCTGGTCTACAGAGAGAGATCCAGGAAAGACGCCAAAGCTACACAGAGAAACCCTGTCTCGAAAACAAAACAAACAAACAAACAAAAAAAGGTGGACATGGGCATGCATGCTTGTGGCCTCAGTGCTGGGGACACTGAGACACGAGAGACTCTGGGGCTTGCTGGGCAGCTAGCCTACCCCAAACCAAACACACACACACACACACACACACACACACACACACACACACACACATACTGAGGAAGACATTGACTGTCAACCTCTGGTCTCTACACACATATGCAGCATATCTCATATGCACACATAATTACACACACACTTGATGTCAGCTCTGAGTGTGTATGTGCTTGTGAGTATATGTATTTTCAGAAACGGACAGGGAGTAAGAAAGAAAAACTGGTTTTTCATCATAAATATTTAATAACAATAATTTTAAAATATTATTATTATAGGGTTTTTTGAGACAAAGTTTCTCTGTGTAGCCCTGGCTGTCCTACAGACACTCACTCTATAGACCAGGCTGGCCTCAAACTTAAAGATCCACATGCCTCTGCCTCCCGACTGGGGTGCTGGGATTAAATGCATGCGTCACCATGCCCAGTTTATTTATTTATTTTTTTTTTACTTTCATGTATTTGTGTGTGTGTGTGTGTGAGAGAGAGAGAGAGAGAGAGAGAGAGATAGAGGGAGAGAGTGTAAGTCATGTGTGTGAGTGTGCCCACAGAAGCCAGAGAGAATGTCTGATTCTCCTATATCTGAAGTTACAGGGTCCTCTGTAAATCAGCCAGTTCTCTTAACTGCTAAGCCATCTCTCCAACCTGTTTTTCATTTTACATGTGCTATTTGGTGTTTTTACTCTAAGTAAAACTTAGTTTTTGAAAATAAGTGTAAAGGCATGTATTTATCAAATTCTTTCCCTCTCCTCTGTCTAGTGCAACATTAAACAAGGTCCCAGCTACTTCAGACCAGAGTTAAAAGCAACCTCCTAATAGTCCTCCTCATCTTTTCTCTGTTCTTTCCAGAAGAACCACTACCAGATGGATCTCCCTAAAACACCACTTCCATCATGTCATTCCCTCTGGGAAGTCTCAACATGTCCCCATCACCAGCTTAGCAGATCCAGCCTGCAAAGTCTCATGTAATCAGGTCTCAGCATTGGGACTTCCTGCTGCTCCCTGCCAACCCCACTGCGATTATCTCCTCACCTATCTATGCCCAGGCCATGCTCATTTCTGCATCTGAATGTTCGCCTGCTGAACTCCAGGACGGGTCCTCCTCACCTCTGCCTCTGGCCTAACCCTGTCCATCATTCAGTTTGACTCTTTTCTCTATCATCTCCTACATCTGAGTATTGAACCCAGGGTTTAGTACAGGCCTATACCCACAGCCCCCATTTTCTCATTTCTGAATTCTTTGTGAGCTAAGTCACCTGATGAGTGTCATTTTAAAACCTCGGTTGCTCTGTGTTTACGTCTTTAAAAGTAAAGCACTTGCTATTTGAATTACAATCCTAATTGCTTTGTAAGTTCTACCTTTTTGATTTTTTTTAAGATTTATTTATTTATTATGTATACAGTGTTCTGCCTTCATGTATGCCTGCATGACAGAAGAGGGCACCAGATCTCATTATAGGTAGTTGTGAGCTACCATGTGGTTGCTGGCAATTGAACTCAGGACCTCTGGAAGAGCAGCCAGTGCTCTTAACCTCTGAGCCATTTCTCTAGCCCCCTTTTTGAATTTCTTAATGACTTTGTAAGGTAGTTAATAAGCCTGTTTTAAAAGAAATGTATGTATTTATTATTATTATTATTATTATTATTATTATTATTATTATTGGTTTTTCAAAACAAGGTTTCTCTGGGTAGCCCTGTCTGTCCTATAGATCAGGCTGGCCTCAAACTCAGAGATCTGCCTGCCTCAGCCTCCTGACTGCTAGGACCAAAGGTGTGCGCCACCACCACTTGGCTTTAATTATGTTTTTTATATGTATAGGTGTCTTGTATGCATATCTGTGTACCTGGTGCCCACAGAGGTCAGAAGTTGGTATTGGATTCCCTAGAACTGGAGTTATAGATGGTTGTGAGCCGCCAAGTGGGTGCTGGAAATTGAACCCAGGTCCTCTACAAGAGCAGCCAGTGCTCTTAACTGCTGGGCCATCTCACCAGCCCCAACCTCCTCCCTTTTTTAAGACAGGGTCTCACTATGTAATCCTAGTTGTCCTGTGTGGTGATATTGTGTTCCCCAATATATTGTGCACCCTAATAAACTTATCTGGGGTCAGAGAACAGAACAGCCACTAGATATAGAGGCCAGAAAATGGTGGCACAGACAGATCTCTGTGAGTTCAATGTCACGCTGGAAACAGCCAGGCATGGTGCCACACGCCTTTAATCCCAGGTAGTAATGGCAGGAAGCAGAAAGGTATATAAGGCGTGAAAACCAGGAACTAAGCCTGGTTAAGCCTTTAGGTTTTTAGCATCAGTTCAGCTGAGATGCATTTGGATGAGGACTTGGAGGCTTCCAGTCTGAGGAAACAGGACCAGCTGAGGAATTGGCGAGGTGAGGTGGCTATGGCTGGTTCTGTCTCTCTGATCTTCCAGCATTCACCCCAGTATCTGGCTCCGGGTTTGTTTTTATTAATAAGACCTTTTAAGATTGCTGCTACGGTGCTCGCTTCGGCAGCACATATACTAAAACGGGAATGATACAGGGAAGATTAGCATGGCCCCTGTGTAAGGATGACATGCAAATTCATGAAGCGTTCCATATTTTTTTAAATCTCTAAAGAAAGAAATTGAAGAAGATATCAGAAAATGGAAGGATCTCCCATGCTCATGGATAGGTAGGATTAACATAGTAAAAATGGCAATCTTACCAAAAGCAACCTACAGCTTCAATGCAATCCCCATCAAAATCCCAACACAATTCTTCACAGACCTGGAAAGAAAAATACTCAACTTCATATGGAAAAACAAAAGACTCAGGATAGCTAAAAGAATTCTGTATGATAAAGCAACCTCTGCAGGCATCACCATCCCTGACCTCAAGCTCTACTATAGAGCTATAGTAACAAAAACAGCTTGGTACTGGTATAAAAACCAACATACGGACCAATGGAATAGAATTGAAGACCCTGACATTAATCCATGCACATATGAACACCTGATTTTTGACAAAGAAGCCAAAACTATACAATGGAAAAAAAGAAAGTATCTTCAACAAATGGTGCTGGCATAACGATGTCAAAATGTAAGATTACAAATAGATCCATATCTGTCACCATGCACAAAACTCAAGTCCGCGGGGCGGTGGTGGCACATGCCTTTAATCCCAGCACTCAGGAGGCAGAGGCAGGCAGATCTTTGTGAGTTCAAGGCCAGCTTGGTCTACAGAGCGAGATCCAGGAAAGGCTACACAGAGAAACCCTGTCTTGAAAAACCAAAAAAAAAAAACCCTCAAGTTCAAGTGGATCAAAGACCTCAACATAAATCCAGTTACACTAAACTTAATAGAAGAGAAAGTAGGAAGTACTCTTGAACGCTTTGGCACTGGAGACCACTTCCTAAATATAACACCAACAGCACAGACACTGAGCACAACAATTAATAAATGGGACCTCTTGAAACTGAGAAGCTTTTGCAGGGCAAAAGACATAGTCAATAAGACAAAAAGACAGCCTACAGAGTGGGAAAAGATCTTCACCAACCCCACATCTGACAGAGGACTGATCTCCAAAGTATATAAAGAACTCAAGAAACTAGATATCAAAATACTGAACAATCCAATTAAAAAATGGGCTAAAGAGCTAAACAGAGAATTCACAAAACAAGAATCACAAATGTCTGAAAGACATTTAAAAAAATGCTCAACATCCTTAATCATCAGAGAAATGCAAATCAAAACAACTCTGAGATACCACCTTACACCTGTCAGAATGGCTAAGATCAAAAACACTAATGACAGTCAATGCTGGAGAGGATGTGGAGCAAGGGGAACTCTCCTCCACTGTTAATGGGAATGCAAACTTGTACAACCACTGTGGAAATCAGTATGGCGGTTTCTCAGAAAATTAGGAATCAAATTACCTCAAGATCCATCCATACCACTCTTGGGCATATACCCAAGAAATGCTGATTCATACCACAAAGATACACGCTCAACTATGTTCATAGCAGCATTATTTGTAATAGCCAGAACCTGGAAACAACCTAGATGCCCGTCAACTGAAGAATGGATTAAGAAAATGTGGTACATATACACAGCAGAGAAAAACAAAGACAGCATGAAATTTGCAGGTAAATGGATGGAACTAGAAAAAATCATCCTGAGTGAGATAACCCAAACCTAGAAAGACAAACATGGTATGTACTCACTCATAAGTGGATTCTAGATATAAAGCAAAGAACAATCAGACTGCAACCCACAGAACCATAGAGGCTATATATATAGCTTGGGGGACCCTAGGATGATTGTGACTTATAATAAGTTTTGGTTTTACTCAATTACTGAGCAAGCCTCAATGAAACATTTCACTATTAAGATAAGAATTTATACTGTATCAAGCTGATAATAGAAAAATAAATTAATTAATTAATTTAAATAAATAAAAAATAAAAGAAAGCCGGGCGGTGGTGGCGCACGCCTTTAATCCCAGCACTCGGGAGGCAGAGCCAGGCGGATCTCTGTGAGTTCGAGGCCAGCCTGGGCTACCAAGTAAGTTCCAGGAAAGGCGCAAAGCTACACAGAGAAACCCTGTCTTGAAAAAAAACAAAAAAAACAAAAAAAACAAAAAAAAAAAAAGAATTTATACTGTATCAAGCTGATAATAGAAAAATAAATTAATTAATTAATTTAAATAAATAAAAAATAAAAGAAAGCCGGGCGGTGGTGGCGCACGCCTTTAATCCCAGCACTCGGGAGGCAGAGCCAGGCGTATCTCTATGAGTTCGAGGCCAGCCTGGGCTACCAAGTGAGTCCCAGGAAAGGCGCAAAGCTACACAGAGAAACCCTGTCTCGAAAAACCAAAAAATAAATAAATAAATAAATAAAAAATAAAAAAAAAATAAAAAAAAAAGAAAAGAAAAAAAACTTTTCCTATATAAAGCCCTTGAAGTGGGTGCTCAGGACCTTCCCTCTTTTCACCTGCTGTAATGTGGTGTTGGGGAGGTCCCTGCCTAGGCTGGAATAAATGAAACCTTTTGTTCTTACATGGGGGGGGGGGGACGGAACATCGGTAGCAAACTTCTGCCCTCCGGGATTCTCCCATTGTGCTGTAAGCCTGTATTTAACATGTCTCACTGTATTAACCCCATTTTAAGTGAACAAACACATATGTATATATGTATGTATGATGCAAGGATTGAACCCAGAGCCTTGTACGTGGTGGGCAGGTGCTCTGCCATTTGACCTCAATGAGCAGGACATTCTTCAGTGACAGGTCCAGAGAGAGAGGACCAGGGAATCAGAAGATAACGGAATAGACAAATTTGGAACGGGAAGTCTTGCACAAGCTATGCTTTATGCCAAGCAAGCTTATTAAGAAGTCCAGCAGCTTATATACTATTTCCAGCAGAGAAATGGGACACAGTCAGCAGGAAATATCAGGTAATGGGACCAAGTCGGAGGGAAGTTACTCAAACAATGTTGCGCAGAGGGAACCTAGGATATCTCAAGAACATTACAGATGGAGCACACAGAAGCCCTGGGACTGATAACCAAAGCTCCATACAGTGGAAAGCCTTGTGTTCTCAGGATCTGAAGCCATAGCTACCCCCAAGGCCCTGGCCCCAGGCCATTACTGGCCTTGCCCCACAGATTCCTGTATTTAGAGAAGGAACTGTGTTCTTTCTTCATAAGTCAGGGCCTCGGGGAAAGCCTGGGTCAGCCCAGCCCTCAACAGCCATTGAGCTATGTCCCCGGCCTCTAGGTGAAGAAACAAGTGTCCTGCCTGAGGCCACACAGAGAACAGGATTTACGCAGAGTCTAGCTCAAGAATCTGTTTTTAGCCACACATCATTCTGTCCCTTGATTGCTCAAGTAGATTCATTATGTGGTGAGTTCTGGGAGGGAGGGGACTAATTTCTTCTCTTGAGAACCCTGTATCATCCTTAAGAAAATCTTATCAGTGTCTAGCATTTTCTAGGCCTCATTTTTATGGCAGGCTGACTTGACACTCCTAGCCCTGTAAATGAACTTGGGACTCAGAAGTTAGGCACCGAGGGCAAGTGGTGGTGGAGTGTATGTCTAGCACGTGTGATACCCTGGGCTGAGTCACCAGTATAAAAGGAAGAAAGAGGGAGGGAGAGAAAAGAAGTAGGCATCGGGCATGGCCCCCTTGAACTTGGTAACTGCTTCCCTTCTGGTAGGCCCCCACTCTCCCACAGAGGAGAGAGAGATTGGCTCTCCCTTCCAGCTTTTCTCTAAAAAACTAGCGTCTACAGCGAGCCCCTTCGGCCACAAGGGGGCGAGAGGGACGACGCTCCTCCGCTCTGAACACTGGTGCACAGGAACGAGAGGCGCTGGGCGTTTTGTTCATTCCTCCTGCACTGTCTCTCTACTTTTGCCTCAGGTTCTTCCGGGATGCCGTGCGGAAATGCTCACTTTCAAACATCACACAGGGTTTGAATCTTGCCCTGCTTAGCATGCGGAGGTCAGGGGATAAGTTAGTTCCCTCCTTCCACCATATGGGTCCTGGGGATTGAACTCAGGCTACAGACTTGGTGGCAAGCGCGTTTACCCACTGAGCCATCTCGCTGGCCTCCTGCTATGTGACTTTAAACAAGTTGCTGAAGCTTTCTGAGCCACACCAGGCCTCTGACCACGACTGTGTTGTTGACAATACAGCAGTGGCTAACACTGAGCACTCCGTGTATGCCAAGCACAGTTCTAGCGAGCTGTGTATATGCACAAATGCAATTTTCACGGCTGTGTGCACAGGAGCTACTATTGTCTTCATTTTACAGGGATATGAAGGTGAAGTAACTCAGCTGCTAGTGACATCTAGCTTGTAAGGAACAATCTGTCCCACTTTTGTGCACTGTCACAAAGATAAAAAGAATAAATATGTGTACAATGCCTGACGGGAAAGCATGCTTATGCCAAACACCCCAGGCATAAGAAGGTTCTCTGTACAAACTCTACTAAGATTAGGTTTGGACAAGTGAAACTGAAAATCTAATCAAGAATAGCTTAAGGACGCCGGGCGGTGGTGGCGCACGCCTTTAATCCCAGCACTCGGGAGGCAGAGCCAGGCAGATCTCTGCGAGTTTGAGGCCAGCCTGGTCTACACAACAAGAACCAGGACAGGCACTAAAACTACACAGAGAAACCCTGTCTTGAAAAAACAAAACAAAAGAATAGTTTGAGGGTGGAGAAATGACTCAGTGGTTATGAGCACTAACTGCTCTCCCAGAGGACCTGGGTTCAAATCCCAGCACCCACATGGTGGCTCACAACCATCTGTAACTCCAGTTCCAGGAGATCTGACCCCTCTTCTCCTTGAGCACCAGGCACATACATGGTGCACAGACTTGTATGCAAGCAAAACACTATGCCCCTAAAAATAAAAAGAAACTACTACCACTGCTGATTTTTTTTTAACAAAATTAAAGAATGGTTTTAAAGAAACTAAAAATGATTCCCTTCTCACGTGCAGAGGTTTGAAACAGGCAAGCCAAGCTGGCAGAGTGCTTCCCTCCCAGCCAGGCTCAGGCTCCTTCCAGCTCTTTGTGGTGAACTAGCTCGTGACTGCCAAGATGCACAACTCCAGATCCCATATCCATGTTCTGGATGGCAGAAAGGAGGAGGCTTCTGGGCACAGTCAGTCTTCCTTTTTCTTTTTGAACAGGGTATAGACCAGGCTGTTCACCAGGTAGATCCACCTGCTCCTGGCTCCCAGCGCTGGGATTCAAAGTGTGTACCACCAGGACCAGCAAATCAGCCTTTTAAAAACAGTTTTCCAAGAGCCTTCAACCAAGTGCTCCCACCCACCTCTCCTGTTACTCTACAGCAGAGTCTAAAAGATACAGTGTTTCTAAGGGGGACATTGCCACCCTCAGTCACATGAGGGAGCTAAGTTATTAAGAAAGCATGAGGGAGCCAGCCCCTGGTGGGGCACACTTAAATTCCAGCACTCGGGAGGCAGAGGCAGGCAGATATCTGTGAGTTCAGGGCCAACCTGGTCTACAGAGCAAGTTCCAGGACAGCCAAGGGGTATGCAAAGGAAAAACAAACAGAACAAAACAACAACAAAAAAGAAAATGAAAGAAAGAAAGAAAGAAAGAAAGAAAGAAAGAAAGAAAGAAAGAAAGAAAGAAAGAAAAGCATGAGGGCCTAGAGATGGAGAGATGGCTCGGGAGTTAAGAGCGCTGGCTACTCTTGCAGAGCAGAGGACCAGGGTTCAATTCCCAGAACTGGCATGGTTACTTATAACCATCTGTAACTCCAATTCTAGGTGATCTAACACCCCCTTCTGATCTCCTCTGGCACTGCACATACATGTCTGGTGCACAGACATATAAGCAGGCAAAACACACATGTGCATAAAATAAAAATAAAAGAAAGCCAAGCCCGGCGGTGGTGGCGCACGCCTTTAATCCCAGCACTCGGGAGGCAGAGGCAGGCGGATCTCTGTGAGTTTGAGGCCAGCCTGGTCTACACAGTGAGTTCCAGGAAAGGCGCAAAGCAACACAGAGAAACCCTGTCTCGAAAAACCAAAATAAATAAATAAATAAATAAATAAATAAATAAATAAATAAAATAAAGCATAGAAGAGTTGATGTTGATCAGGAAACGGGCAGCCTCCCCTCTGTAGACATTGAGCTATCTCACCCCATCCCACACTCACATTAAAGAGTATCATTTGACAGTCTTTCTGAGCTCTAGGTTAGATTTCTTCTGTTATTATTCTCATCTTTTGTACCACATTCTTCATTTCTTGATTCTTAGACAGGAAACCAGCAGGAAATAGAGACTCTATCCTACTAGCAACTCCAAGGTTTAAAAACTATTCTTTCATTCACCTATAACTATTCACTAGGTGCCAAATATTGGCCAGAAATTACGAGGTATGTTTTTTAACGATTTATTAGATTATTTATTACGTGTATGTGAGTGCCTGCAGAGGCCGGAAGAGGGCATTAGATCCCCTTGTGTTGGAGTTACTGGCCGTTGCCAGCTGCCTGAGGTGGGTTCTGGGACCTGAACTTGGGTCCTCTTTTAAGAATAGCAAATGCTTTTAACTGCTAAGCCATCTCTCCAGCTCCAATTTATTTTTATTTTGTGTGTCTGTGGGAGTGCCTACATGTGTGTATGGGCATGGTGCCAGGAGAGTCCAGAAGAGGTTGGTGTTAGGTATCTTTCTCAGTCCATCCCTACCTTATATCTTGAGAGATGGTCACTTCCTTACTCAGCTAGGCTAGTCAGCCATTTGGTTGGGGGGTCCCCTGCCTCCACCTTTAGGGCTCTAGGATTACAGGTCAGTCACCATACCACCAGCATTTATGTGGATACTGATGACCCCAACTCTAGCACATGCTGAACCATGACTCCAGTCACAGGGGGAAAAAAGTATATATATATATAGTTAGAATTCTGCCCTCACTCCAGCTACATGACCGTACATGCGCAGTTCAGGAGTTAGGCAAAGGGTCTTGTATCTTATGTTACCAGTGTGCACTGGTGATTACCAATGCCCAGTGTTGTCACACAGTCTGCACATGAGTGGCATAGCTCTGTAAGCCCACCTGCGCCTTACAGATTCGTGACTTTGACCCCACCCTCTCTCTCTCTGTTCTGTTCTCTCTTCCCCCCACCATCTTTCTCTCTCTCTCTCTGCATGTGCTCCTTCCCCAGGCCTGGTTCAATTGTTTCCCCCCTCCTCTTCCTCCTAATAAAGCTCTGATACTGACACTGGGTTTTGTCATGACCTTTCCGCTTGGTAACCAGCACCAGTAACCAGCGCTGCTTATCATTCTTATAACTTATATATTATATATATATTATAAATATATATATGCTATATATAATTACATATTTATAATAACATTTCACTATAATTTTTATATATTTAGACAGGGTCTTATGATGTATCCTGACCTGGTCCCCAACTCTTTATGGAACCTCTGGTCCTCCTGTCTCCACCTTCCTTAGTGCTAAAAATTACAGATATTCACCTCCTTGCATTGTGTATGTGATGCTGGGGATCCAATCCAAGGCCCTGTTCATGCTATGCAAGCATTAGACCAACATGGTATACAGATATACATGCAGTCAAAACATAAAATAAAAGTAAAAGGGGAGGAAAGAAAAAATGAAATGACACAAGTCTCTAAGCTCTAAGCCCATCCCAGTGACATACTTCCCCGGCAAGGCCACGCCTCCTAAGTGTTCCCCAAACAGCACCACCAAGGGGGACCAAGTATTCAAATGTCTGAGACTATGGGAGACAGTCCTCATTTAAAACACCACATTCCGGGTCCTGGGCTCCACAGTCTTGTGGCCATATCATATTACAAAATTAGTCTAATTTCAAAATTACCATAGTCTTTTTTTTTTTTTGTATACAGCATGTATGACCAGAAGAGGGCACCAGATCTCACTACAGATGGTTGTGAGCCACCATGTGGTTGCTGGGAATTGAACTCAGGACCTCTGGAAGAGCAGTCAGTGCTCTTAACCTCTGAGCCATCTCTCCAGCCCTACCATAGTCTTTTATAGTTTCAACACAGTTTAAAAGTCCAAAGTCTCTTTTGAGACTCAGGGCAATCTCTTAATTGTAACTACCTGTAAAATAAAGAAGTGAATTATATGCTTCCAACATACAGTGGAACAGAATATACATTATCATGTCCAAAGGAGGAATGGGGGAATAGTAAGAAAATACTAGACCAAAGCAAGCCTAAAACCCAGCCGGGAAAACACCATGTCCAGTGTCAGGCGGCTTAGATAGCTCTGCTTGTTAGTACCAGCCCCGTCCTTTCCCACCCTTGAACAGCTTCAGGCCGCTAAAATGGCAGCAGGCTGTTTCTCCTTCCCAGAATGCACCTGGGTGTGCCTTCCTGCCTTTCCCACAATGTACCTGGGTATATGTTCCCATTCCCCGTTCCACAATTCTCCTGGCCAAGGAAATCTTGCCATCTAGACTATACTAGGGCTTCTACTCCTCCCCGTTTTCTGCCTCCCCTCTCTGGACCATAAAACAGTCGCACCTAGGCCAGGTGCTGGTGTCTGTGTCCAGTCCACTTGTCCCTCTGGAGTAATAAATCTCCTTTGTGCTGAGTGTCGGGTGTCTGGGCGTATTGACTCCGAGGTCTTCGCTGCCCCTCCAGCTTTGCTGCCTGCAACATACTTCTCTCTCTTGGGCTGGTTCCACCCATGGCACGCAGATCTCCTTGGCGGATGTCTCACAGCTCTGGCACCTCCAACACCTTGAGGTCTCCAACACAACCCAGACTAAACTTCCACAGTTTCACACAATGACCTCGAAGGGCCTCTTGTCCTCTCAGGTCCTTCACCCTGGAACTCCTCTGCCATACATTATCTGGCCTCAGTAGCCATCTGAAACCTCAGACAAAGATTCTACAGTAGAGGGGCCTCAACACAGCTTGACCACACAGCTGCCATGACAGGCTTAGAGGCCCACACACAGCTTCTGTGACAGGCTTACTGGCAGGCAACACCCAGACCCAGGAAAAGCCATAAGCTGACCCCACCCAGGGATCTACCCAGGGTGAGGAAGTACCTGACATCCCAAACATTCCAACCATTAGAAGGTGGCCAGATGTCCTGGAGTCTAGCACACACCTATTTTTGTTTTACTGATATCTCTAGACAAGTGTCAGCCAATCAGGGTCCTGAACCCTGGAAATCCTCTCACCCCAACCACTGCTATGATAAAAACTCTAACCAACCTGGGCTCAGGGCTCTCTGCTCTCACGACTGTGTCGGACAGACAGAGGGACCAAGCCCTAGAGCTTGAAGATAATAAAGGCTCTTTGCTTTTACATATGGGATTTGGTCTCCATGGTGGTCTTTTGGGGGTCCCCCCGATCTGGGCAGAATACTACAACTGCCTGACGTGGTGGCACACACCTGTTATCCCAGTACTCGGGAGGTGGACTTCTGAGTTTAAGGCCAGCCTGGTCTACAGAGCCAGTTCCAGGACAGTAAGAACTGTTACACAGAGAGACCCTATCTTGAAAAACCAAAAAAAAAAAAAAAAAAAAAACCAAAAAAGATTCCACACCCCCTTTCCTCATGAACCCGTCATAACTTTAAAGTAACACTATGTGGACAACACTCACAGACTTGGCTGCCCGCTTGGATGGAGCCCGGCCTCCCTGAACTACATTAACTGCAGCATTTGAATGCAGTTGCTTTCCAGGGGCAGAAAATGCCTTGTGCGCCTGTGGGGGTGGCACACACCTTTAATCCCAGCACTTGCGAGGCAGAGACAGGCAGATCTCTGTGAGATTTGAGGCCAGGTTGGTCTACAGAGCACGTTCCAGGACAGCCAAGGCTACACACAGTGAAACCCTGACTTGAAACACTGCCCCAGGAAAGGGGGAAAAAGGGGCTAATCTCCTTAACAATGACAACCTCTCTCCAAGCACAAGCCTTGGTTGTGACACTAAGCTCGCAAGTGTCCTTTTTCTTTCCAAATTACATTTTGTATTTTTTTCTTCCCCATTTGCTCTTTTTCACTGTAGACCTGCATAAGAGTGATCATTAATAACCATTCAAGCCCACCCTGCACCGGTGAACAACTGCTCCCTGAGACAGAACCCACTAACACTGATTGGACTAAACTGCTCCCGAAGAAACAGAGCCCAACAGCACTGATTCAACCAAGAACTCCTAGTGGACCAAGACTATCAATTAGAACAAGAGAGATATCTTCAGACACAGGCACTGCCTGTACTGAGCAGAGGAAGAGATGAGTAGACGCCAGTGCAAAAATACAGGCAACAACATAAAGACCTATATGACAACATCAGAACCTAGTGATTCTACACCTGCAAGACCTGAACATACCAAGGCAGAAGAAGGAGAAGAAATCAATCCTAAAAATGACTTTAAGAAGATGACAGAGGGCGCCGGGCGGTGGTGGCGCACGCCTTTAATCCCAGCACTCGGGAGGCAGAGCCAGGTGGATCTCTGTGAGTTCGAGGCCAGCTTAGACTACCAAGTGAGTTCCAGGAAAGGCGCAAAACTACACAGAGAAACCCTGTCTCGAAAAAACCAAAAAAGAAGATGACAGAGACCCTTAAAGAGGAAAT
Organism: Peromyscus eremicus; assembly: GCF_949786415.1. Taxonomy (NCBI): domain Eukaryota; kingdom Metazoa; phylum Chordata; class Mammalia; order Rodentia; family Cricetidae; genus Peromyscus; species Peromyscus eremicus. The sequence goes on from NC_081421.1 coordinate 68,200,771, forward strand.
GAAAAACTCCCTTAAAGAAGAAATAAAGATTTACATAAAGCAAAAAAAAAAAAAAAAACCATTCAATAGAATCAATGTTAGACTGCCTTGAAATCTCCTCTGTCAAATAAAGTAATCCCTTACTTTAAAATTTTGCCTCAGGCAAGTTCCCAACCCAAGGACAGAAAGCAACTACATTCTTTGCCAAAATATCACTAGAATGGTCTCTAGCCTAGTTGTTAATATTGTTCTCTTCTGAAGCTTCTTGAGCTGGGTCTCCAGTCTGCATGGCTCTCTGCACTACCATCTTCCAGGATCCTACTGGAGGAGGGGGGATGGGGTGGCAAAACAGCTTGGCCACACAGCTGCCATGACAGGCTTAGAGGCCCAGACACAGCTTCTGGCAGGCAACATCTGGACCCAGGAAAAGCCATAAGCTGACCCCACTGAGTGGGGCCTGCATCTAAGAGAAATACCCGACATTCCAAACATTCCCTAACCCCCCTCACCACACCCTCTGCTATGATTAAAAACCCCTCCCTGCCTGAGTTCTGGGCTCTCTGCTCTCACCATTGCATGGGACAGAGTCCGAGCTCTGAGCTTGAAAATAAAGGCTCTTTGCTTTTACATATGGGCTTTAGTCTCCATCGTGGTCTTTTGGGAGTCTCCAAGATCTGGGCATAACATTACCAGGATGGCCCAGTATGTTCTGCTTAGTGTTTAAGTTTTCTAGTCCAAAGTTCTAAAGTCTTCCACACACCTCCCAAACACAGAATGGTCGGTTTCTTTACAGCAGTAGCCCACTCCTGGCACCAACTTCCGTATTAGTCTCTGTTCTCTAGCTGTGCTAAAACACCATGATGAAGGTAACTTGTAGGAGGAACTTATAGTACCAGAGAGATGAGAGCTCATCATGACGGAGAGGCGTGATAGCAAGTGGCAGGTATGGCAGCTGGAGCATCTGGACAAGAGAGTGACACCTTGGATAGTAAGCACAAAGCAGAGAAATGCACTAGAAATGACATGAGTCTTTAAACTGTAAGTCCATCCACAAGATACATCAGCAAAGCCACACGTGTTAGGATTCTGCCACAGCAGCCAAGTTCAGTAGCTAAGCAAGGGGCCTTATGTCTTACGTCATCAGTGTGCCGTGTGATTGTGCAAATGCATGCAGCATGGTCACGCAATCAGTGCATGCGTGGCATAGCTCCATGAGCCCACCTGGGCACGTGCAGGAGAATCCTTAAAAGCTGGACACAGATCCTCCCCTCTCTCTTCTGCTCTCCGCCCCCCCCGCCCCCCCCCCCCCGCACGTGTCTCTGCCCCAAGCCTGGTCACGCTCTCTTCTGTTCCTCCACCCCCTTCCTCCCAGTAAAGCTCTGATACTGGGTTTTGTCGTGCCTCTGACCTTTCCTCGCACTGTAAAAGTGCCGCATTGAAAACCAACAATACCTCCCCAAATAGCACTACCAACTGGGGACCAAGTATTCAAATGCCTGAGACTATGGGAGACGTTTTCTAAACCACTACCGTCAGTTTACCTTAAATAGCAACAACACCCGGTGGTGGTGGCCGTGGTGGTGGTGGTGGTGGTGGTGGTGGTGGCGGCGGCGGCGGCGGAGGCGGCGGCGGCGGCGGCGGCGGCGGCGGCGGCGGCGGCGGCGGCGGCAGCGGCGGCGGCGGCAGAGGCACAGGAGAAGACAGCAGCAGCAGTGATGGTGGCCCATTCCTTTAATCCCAGGACTCGGGAGGCAGAGCCAGGTGGATCTCTGTGAGCTGGAGGCCAGCCTGGGCTACAGAGTGAGTTCTAGGACAGCCAGGGCTACACAGAGAAACCTTGTCTTGAAAAAAAAAAAAAAAAAAAAAAAAAGCAACATCTGCATCACACCCAAGGCTGAGAACCCTGTAGTTGCCAAGCCCCTGAGGCTAGAACCTCAGCCTTTTGACTAGTCCCACGGTGGCTGATTCTTCACTGGGAAGTCCCACAACTGGGTAGTTGATCAGTTCACAAGGCTGGATGCCTTGGCAGTCTGGTAGTCTAACACTGAGAGGTTCCTGAAAAGCTGCTGGTCCCTAGTCCACAACGAAAGCTTGGAAATGCTGGTTCTGATATCAGCAAAGGAATCCATAGCAGTGGCTAAGGGGTAAATCAACACGACAAGATTGAAGCCAAGAGAGCAAAAGCCAAGTAATCAGGACTGGAGAGATGGCTCAGGGGTTAAAAGCACTTGTTCTTCCAGTGGACCCAAGTTTGAATCCCAGCACTGTTTTTGGTGTTTTTCACTCTTTTTTGGGGGCCCGCCACCCAGCTCCCAAATAAATCATACATGGAGGCTTATTCTTACTTATAAATGCCCAGTCTTAGCTTGGCTTGTTTCTTGCCAGCTTTCCTTAACTTAAATGATCCTGTCTACGTTTTGCCTCTGGGCTTTTCCTGTTCTCTTCTGTAAATCTTACTCCTACTCTGTGGCTGGCTGTGTAGCTGGGTGGCTGGCCCCTAGGTCCTCCTCCTTCTCTGGCTCTTTCTTTTTCATGCCAGATTTCTCCTTCTATATATTCTCTCTGCCTGCCAGTCTTGACTGTTTTTCTCTCTCCTGCCTCACTTATTGGCCATTCAGCTCTTTATTAGACCATCAGGTGTTTTAGACAGGCACAGTAAAACAGTTTCACAGAGTTAAACAAATGCAACACAAAAGTAACACACCTTAAAATAATATTCTATAACATAGCACCCTCATGACAGCCCAAGATCTGATGCCCTCTTCTGGCCTTTACCAGCACCACACACATATGTGTGGTGCATGGACATACTGGTGGGCAAAACACTTATACATATAAAAAATAAATAAATTTTTAATTTAAAAGAAGGTGAGTAATTTTTTCCTGTCAAACTCTTTTTTGTCTGAACTGCTACCAGAAAGTGCCACCAACAACTGGAGTGGACCTCCCCCCATCAGGACAGTTCTGAGTAGAGAGCCACACCTGAAGAATTAATTTTTGGGGGCTGGAGAGATGGCTCAGCGGTTAAGAGCACTGGCTGATCTTCCAGAGGTCCTGAGTTCAATTCCCAGCAACCACATGGTGGCTCACAACCATTTTTAATGAGATCTGGTGCCCTCTGCTGGCCTGCAGGCATGCACATAGGCAGAATACTATATACATAACAAAAAAGAAAAAAAGAAAAAGGAATTAATTTTTCAAATTAATTTTAATTTCAGTTTAATTATTTCAAAATTTCAAATTAATTATTAATTATTTAAAAATGATAAAATTTAAAAGTTTAGATTCAATAGAAATTAAAGGTACTCTACTAAAATTGTTATAAATTTCTCTTTTTTAAAAAAAAGTTATTTGTGTGTGTGCTTGTGTGTGTTTATGATGTGTTTATGTGATGTCTGTTCATGTGAATGCAGCAGGCCGATCTCTGTGAGTTCAAGGCTAGCCTGCTCTACAAAGTGAGTTCCAGGACAGCCAGGGCTACACAGAGAAATCCTGTCTCAAGAAACAAAAAGAAAAAGAAAATAGATTTTCTTTCGTACAACATAGTCTGATTACAGTTTCCCCTCCCCCAACTCCTCTCAGATCCTCCCCACCTCCCCAATCCCTGCAAATCTACACCCTTTCTTTCTCTCGCTCATTAGAAAACAAATAATGACAATAACAACCATAATAATAATAGAAATAAAAAAGAGAAACCAGCCTTGAGCCAAGGAATTTCTTCTTTCTGTCTCCCCCCACCCCTCTTTCTTTCAGAAAAAGATAACAAATTTCAATATATTTCATATATGCACTTCCAGGGTTTGCTATCATTAAAACAAATTAAAATACGATTTTGTGATATAAAGGAAATTCTTACTATGAAGAGCCATATTATTAGCTTAAATGATGGTGTCGGCTTCATTTCTCATGGCTGTGATAAACACCCAGATAAAAGCAGCTTAGGAGAGCGAGTGTTCATTCTGGCCCACAGTCTCAGGTCACAGTCTGTCGTAACAAAGAAGTCACAGAGGCATGAGCGTGAGGCAGCCCGTCACCTCTCACATCACCGGGAACAGGAGCAATCATGAACACATGCTAACACTCAGCTCACTTTCTCCATCCTATACAGCCCACAACCTGTCCAGGGAATGGCACACCCACATTTAAGATGGGGTTTCCCAGGTAAATTAAGGTAATTAAGAAAATCCCACAGGTTTGTCTAAAGGCCCCACTCTCAGGTGATCCTAGAGACTCTCAAATTGGCAATACTAATCATCACGATGACCTTTAATATACTGCTTGAGATATAGTTACTAATGATTTTTGATAAATAGATATGCTTACTAATATTTGATAAATAAATAGATATACTTACTAATGATTTTGAAATATACTTACTAATGATTTTTGGTGAATTTTCATAAATAAAGTATGATTTGTCTCTAGTGAATTATTTTGAAATTAATTTTTATCGTAAATACCATCTACAAATCACATACTTTTAATTCTAGAAGGAATCTTTCAGTTAAGCTATAACCTGTTAAATAATAATGTATATTATTGAAATATATAGAAAATATCTAACCTGAAGAGTTAAAATAATCAGTTTACCAGAATCCCAATAGGATACTACACTTCAAGCATCATGATATTATTTTAGAAGCAATGTATGCCACTTTTAAGTATGCTACTTCTTTTTGTTTGTTTGTTTTGTTTTTTGAGACAAGGTTTCCCTGTGTAGCTTTGTCCCTTTCCTAGAACTCACTTGGTAGCCCAGGCTGGCCTCGAACTCACAGAGATCCGCCTGGCTCTGCCTCCCTAGTGCTGGGATTAAAGGTGTGTGCCAGCCACCACCCAGCTATAATTCCCATTTCAATTAAGCACATACTTAAAAAAAAAAAAAATAGTGCCGGGTGGTGGTGGCGCAGGCTTTTAATCCCAGCACTCAGGAGGCAGAGGCAGGCGGATCTCTGTGAGTTTGAGGCCAACCTGGGCTACAGAGTGAGTTCCAGGAAAGGCACAAAGATACACAGAGAAACCCTGTCTCAAAAAAAAAAAAAAAAAGGAGAGAGAAAATGGGAATTATATAATTTTCTCCCTCCCTTTCTTTCTTCCAGCCCCTCCAAGCTACCCTTCCTTATGCCCCTCCCATGTTCCCATCACTTTCAAGTTGATAGCCTCTTTTTCTTTTATTATTATTACGTGTATATATATACACACACATATACACATATATATCTATGTATATATGTATGTGTGTCCACAAATATATATAACTACAACCTGCTAAATCTGTTTGATTTTGGTGTGTGTACAGTTTCAAGGCTGACCACTCTGCATTGGACAACCAATAAGGGGGCTCATCTCTGGGAGAGGCTAATTCTCATCTCCCAGTAGTCACTAGTTGGCTATAGTTTTTTGTCTAGGGGAGGGAGGCCATGAAAACTTCCCCTTCCACATGTCCAGGATCACTGTTCCAGCCTCATTTATGCACCCATTTCTAGGAGACTGCCTCACAGGAGGCTTCCTGGGCCTCTCCATCTTACAGTCTTTCTGCCTCTCTTCCATGATGTTCCCTGAGCCTTAGATGCAGTGATTTGATGTATCCATTGGGGTTTCTTCTTTATACAGAGACATCATTTCTGGGCTAAGATCTTTTCCCCTTTATTGTTGTTTGTTTGTTTGGACAATCTTACACTAGCTCAGACTGGCCTGGAACTCACATGACAGACGGTCCTCCAGCCTCGGTCCTCTGGAGTACTAGGATAGTAGCCATGCATCACCACGCCTGAGTGCCCCCGCCCCCCTTTTAACTAAATGTTAACTGTGCCTTGACAAAAAAAGTCCCTTCTTTGCTATTTTTCTTTTTGTTTTTTTGAGACAAAAATCTCATGGAACTTAGAATAGCCTTCGACTTGGTATGTACCTGAGGCTGGTCTTAAATTTCTGATCCCCCTGCCTCCACTTCCTAAGTGCTGAGATCATAAATGTGCACTCCTATGCCAGACCAGGAAGTCGTTCTTAGTTATAACTTCCGTTCTTTCTTCTGTAGTCTTAGGATCTTTTGTTACCCTCGGTGTAGGCAGAAAGCATTTGGGTCACTGGCAGTATTGTCCTGTGTCAGAGCCACACACAGAAAGATACGTACACAGTAATTTGAGAAATCCACAAGTGTTTAAAGGTATCAGGTATTTATTAAGATATGAAATGGGGAAGTACACTCACAAGCACAGAAACAAGTAAACAGCTGAAGTCATCCTCTGTTCTGTCCGTGAGGGAATGCACCTGGCCGTCCGGTGTCCAACTATACCAAGAAGAAAACACTGTATGTGCCTTGCTGGAGAGACGCTTTGTTTGTTTGTTTGTTTGTTTGTTTTTGTTTTTATTTTTCGGACAGGGTTTCTCTGTGTAGCTTTGGAGCCTGTCCTGGAACTCACTCTGTAGACCAGGCTGACCTTAACTCACAGAGATCTGCCTGCCTCTGCCTCCCGAGTGCTGGGATTAAAGGCGTGTGCCGCCACCGCCTGGCTTCTGGAGAGACTCTTAATCTACAAGAAAATCCAACTGAGAGCTAGGAGTGGTGGTTCATATCTATAATCCTAGCGCTTGCAAGGCAAAGACAGGAAGATGAGCTCTAGGTTCGTGTAGGCTACGTAGTAGGCTCCAGGCCAGCTTGTGCTACATTGTGAGACTCAGTTTAAAAAAAAAAAAAAAAAGAGGAGTTGGGGGAAGTGTTGGGAAGATAGCTCAATTGGTAAAGTGTTTACTGTAGAAGAATGAGTATGAGTTTGATTCCTAAAACCATGTTTTAGGATTTTATTGCTGTGAAGAGACACCATGACCAAGGCAACTTTTGTTTTTGTTTTTTTGTTTGTTTGTTTTCGAGACAGGGTTTCTCTGTAACAGCTCTGGCTGTCCTGGAACTCATAGAGATTCACCTGCCTCTGCTTCCCAAGTATTGGGATTAAAGGCATGTACCACCACTGCCCGGCTAAGCAACTTTTTTAAAAACGATTTATTTTATTGGTGTTTTGCTTGCATGTATATCTGTGTGAGAGTGTCGGATTCCCTGGAACTGGAGTTACAGACAGGTGTAAGCTGTCTGTATGGATGCTGGGAATTGTACCTGGGTCCTCTGGAAGAGCAGTCAGTGCTCTTAACTGGAGATCTGTTTCTCTAGCTCCCACAGCAACTTTTTTTTTCTTTCTTATTTTACTTTAAAAATATGGAACGCTTCATGAATTTGTGTGTCATCCTTGTGGAGGGATCATGCTAATCTTCTCTGTGTCGTTTCAATTTTAGAATATGTGCTGCTGAAGTGAGCACCCAGAGCAACCCTTATAAAGGAAAACATTTACTTGGGGCTGGCTTACAGATTCAGAAGTTTAGTCTATTATCACCATGGTGGGAAGCATGGCAGCACACAGGCAGGCATGGTGCTGGAGAAGTAGCCAGCAGTTCTACATCTTGAGATGCAGGCAGCAGGAAGAGACAGTGAGACACTGGGCCTGGCTTGAGCTTCTGAAATTCAGAGTCTACCCCGCAGTGACACACTTCCTCCAACAAGGCCACACCCACTCCAACAAGGCTGCCCCTCCCAATAGTACCACTTCCTATTTTGGTTTTGTTTGTTTGTTTTTTGTCTGTTTGGTTGGGTTTCTCTGCGTAGTTTTGGAGCCTGTCCTGGATCTCGCTCTGTAGAACAGGCTGGCCTCAAACTCACAGAGATCCACCTGGCTCTGCCACCCCAAGCTGGGATTAAAGGCATGTGCCACCACCATCTGGCTTGTTTTGTTTTTTAAGACAGAGTTTCTTTATTTTTTTGGAGCTGAGGACTGAACCCAGGGCCTTGCGCTTGCTAGGCAAGCGCTCTACCACTGAGCTAAATCTCCAACCCAAGACAGAGTTTCTTTATGCAACAGACCTGGCTGTCTGTCCCGGAACTCATTCTGTAGACCAGGATGGCCTCAAACTCAGAGATCCACCTGCCTCTGCCTCTTGAGTGCTGGGATTAAAGGGATGCACCACCATCACCTGGCTATAGGGACCACTTTTATTCAAATCGCCACAAACCACATTAAGAGAGAGAGAAAAAAAAAAAGGCTGGGCATGGAGAGCATGATTGCAACCCCATGGTTGAGGACACAGGGATAGGCAGATCCCTGGTCTCCTTGGCAAGCCAGACAAGCTAACTGATGAGCTTCAGGTCAATGAAAGACCCTGTCTCAAAAAGCAAGGTGCAGAGCACTAGTGGTGGTTTAAATAAGAATGCCCTCCCTTCCCTGTATACTCATATATTTGCATGCTTAGTCACCAAGGAGAGGCACCATATGAAAGGAATAAAAGGTGTGGCCTTGTTGGAGGAAATGTGTCACTGGGGATGGGCCATGAGGTTACAAAAGCCCATGCCAACCCCAGTGTCTCCCACTCTGACTCACATCAGGATGCAGAACTCTCAACTACCTCTCCAGCACCATGTCTGCCTGCATGCCACCATGCTTTCCTGCCATGATGAGAATGGACTCAATCTCTGAACCTGTAAGCCAGATTCAATTAAATGTTTTCTTTAAAGAGTTGCATGTAGTAGAATATTGTTTTAAGGTGTGTTACTTTTGTTTATGTTGCATTTGTTTAAATCTGTGAAGCTGTGTCACTGTGCCTATCTAAAACACCTGATGGTCTAATAAAGAGCTGAACAGACAATAGTGAGGTAGGAGAGAGAAATAGACAGGGCTGGAAGGTAGAGAAAATATATGGAAGAAGAAAAGAGATGGAGGAGTGAGAGAAGAACTAGTCGGAGAAGGAAGAGGACCTAGGGGCCAGCCACTCAGCTATACAGACAACTGTAGCTGAAGTTTTCCTGCATCCCACCTGGTCCTCAGCTGCTCAGACCCAAGTAAACACACAGAGGCTTATGTTAATTAAAACTGCTCAGCCATTAGCTCAGGCTAACCACTGACTAGCTCTTACACTTAAACTCAGCCCATTTCTGTTGATCTATATGTTGCCATGTGTTCCATGGCTTTCCCTGTGTACCATTACATGTTGCTTCCTGGACAGCAGGCTGGCGCTGACATCTCCTCTCTCAGCCTTCCTCTTCTCAGAATTCTCCTTGTCTGTTTATCCTGCCTATACTTCTTGCCTGGCTACTGGCCAATCAGCTTTTCATTTATCAACCAATCAGAGCAACACATTCATAGCATACAGAACATCCCACAGCACCCAGCCATGGAGTAAGAGTAAGATTTACCGAAGTAAGAGAATGGGAAAAGCCCAGAGGCAAAAGGTAGATGGGATAATTTAAAGTTAAGAAAAGCTGGCAAGAAACTAAGCCAAGCTAAAGCTGGGCATTCATAATTAAGAATAAGCCTCTGTGGGTGATTTATTTGGGAGCTGGGTGACAGGCTCACCCAAAAGAGTAAAAAACAGGGCTGGAGAGATGGCTCAGAGGTTAAGAGCACTGATTGCTCTTCCAAAGGTCCTGAGTTCAATTCCTAGCAACCACATGGTGGCTTACAACCATCTGTAATGACATCTGGTGCCTTCTTCTGGCCTGCAGTCATACATGCTGTATATGTAATAAATAAATAAATTTTTTAAAAAAGAGTAAAAAACAACAACATTGCCATTGTTGTAGAATATTATGTTAAGATGTGTTACTTTTGTTTATGTTGCATTTGTTTAACTCTGTGAAGCTGTGTTACTGTGCCTGTCTAAAACACCTGATGGTCTAATAACTGAATGGCAAATAGCAAAGCAGGAGAAAGGATAGGCAGGGCTGGCAGGAAGAGAGAATATATAGAAGAAGAAATCTGGGAGGAGAGAGGAAGCAGCCAGAGAAGGAGGAGGACTCAAGGGGCCAGCCACCCAGCCACACACAACCAGCAATGAAGAAAGAAAGACATACAGAAATTGAAAAAGGTAAATTCCCAGAGACAAAAGGTAGATGGACTAATTTAAGTTTAAAAAAAAAAGCTGACTAGAAACAAGCCAAGCTAAGGCTGGTCATTTATAATTAAATATAAACCTCTGTGTGTGATTTATTTGGAAGCTGGGTGGCTGGCCCCCCAAAAGGTACAAAACAAGCAACAATATGCCATGGTCTGCAGTTGGAAGTTTTCCTGTGTCCTGCCCAGTCTGCAGCCGCTCAGACCCAAGTAAACACACAGAGGCTTATGTTAATTAAAACTGCTTGGCCATTAGCTCAGGCTAACTACTGACTAACTCTTAACTTAAACTCAGCCCATTTCTGTTCATCTATATGTCGCCATGTGCTCTGTGGCTTTCCCTGTGTGCCATTACATGATGCTCCCTGGACAGCAGGCTGGCATCTCCTGACTCAGCCCTTCCTCTTCCCAGAATTCTCCTTGTCTTGTTTATCCTGCCTATACTTTCTGCCTGGCTACTGGCCAATCAGCTTTTTATTTATCAACCAATCAGAGCAACACATTCACAGCATACAGAACATCCCACAGCACCTCCCCTTTTCTGTCTAGTCAAAAAGGAAGGGTTTAACTTTAACATAGTAAAATTACATATAATAGAACAGCTATCAAGCAAGAATCAAAGTTACAATATCCAGTCCATTTATATTTGGCAAATTTAAAGAACATATTTTATTTATCCTATATTTGTGAGTCCAAGGTTTCATATCTAACTTATCTCTTATCATAACCAGGTAAAATCATAATTATAAATGTCTAGTCTTCAACTACATCAAAGACCTCAGAAGGACACAATATTACCTAAGTAAACAGGAAATGCTTTGTAAGCAACTTCCAAACTTTTGAAAATGACAGAGACAGCTACCCGCCTAGACAGTCATCCAAAGTTCCTCTGCAATGTTGGGGCATCCATCTTCAGCTCATAGGCCTAGTCTCTCAGTCACTGTTTCTTGTGTCCTGTAGAATGTCTGGCAGTCTCCTCTGCGAAGCAGGAACCTGAAGGACCATCTTGTCTTGTAAAGTTCAGTGGTCACCTTCCTATGGGTCCTGCATGTCTAGTTTATACAACATATCATCAAGCAGTCAATGCAAGGACACTTTTTTTTTTTTTTTACCAGTGGCTAACTTTTGCCACAAAGAAAACAAACTCCATGAGTTTTTTCAATGCCCATTATCTTCTCTGAAGTAGACTGGTACTGCCAGGAGCAGACCTGTCTCAATGTCCAGAAAGTCACAGTTCTTAAAACATTTTAAATGCCATATTCTGTTGAAGTGTCTGAAGATTACTTACCTAATTGAATTATATCTAGTATACCTAGAAAACTTAACATGACTGTAAGTTTGACTATCATAGAAGACTAATTTTTAATCTGTAGCAATGGCCATGGTGTCTTTTCACAATAATAGAATGTTGACTAAGATGGCACCTGAGAAAGGACACTGGAGATTACTCTTGACTTCCACATACTCATGGTGCATATACACTCAAACACATGCACATGCTGCATGCATATATACTCAAACACATGCACATGCTGCATGCATATATACTCAAACACATGCACATGCTGCATGCATATATACTCAAACACATGCACATGCTGCATGCATATACACTCACATGCATATGCTGCATGCATATACACTCACATGCACATGCTGCATGCATATACACTCAAATACATACACACACCACAAAAGTGCGAAAGTGAAGACTATGCTGGAATAAAAAACAAAACAAAACAAATCTTAATTCTGATAAAAGGTCAGGGTTTCCTTTTTATTTTGTGTATGTTTTAACTTTATTTATTCATTGTTAATGTATTTAGTGTGTGTAATGGGTTCCTGGAATTAAACTCAAGTCAGTAGGCTTCACATCAAGTACTTTTACTTCTGAGCTACCTCATCAGTCCCTCCTGCTTTTTATTTTTTATTTTTATTTATTTATTTATTTATTTATTTATTTATTTATTTATTTATTTATTTATTTTGTTTTTCGAGACAGAGTTTCTCTGTGTAGCCTTGGCTGTCCTGGAATTTGCTTTGTAGAGTAGGTTGGCCTTGAACTCAAAGAGATCTGTGGTGATATTTTATTTGTATGTTAATAAAAAAGTTTGCCTGGAGATCAGAGGAAATAGCAAGCCATTTTAAGTAAACACAAAAGTCAGGCAGGGGTAGCACACACCCTTAATCCGATCACTTGGCTGGCAGGGTCTCTGTGTGTTCAAGGCCATACTAGGCAACAGAGCCAAGCGTGGTGACACACGCCTTGAATCCCAGTACCAACCATAGAGATCTGAAGGTCTGTACAGACAGACAGTGACAAGGAAGTGAGGTAGCTGGGCTAAGAGCCAATGAGAGGGCAGAATAGCAAGGCAATAAAGGCCCAGGTTAGACAGGAAGTCGTGGCACTTTGGAAGCTGCAGCATGGTGAGGTAAAGTTATCTGGTGGCTATTCCTATTTCCCTGGTCTCTAATGCTTTCACCCCTATATTTGGCTCTGTGTTTTTTATTTAATAAGACCGCTTAGAAATTCATCTACAGAGATCTGCAAGTGCCGGGATTAAAGAGTTATGCCACCACCATTCAGTTTGTTATTTGTATTCTTTTTAAGTATGGTTACTAGAAAATTTTATATTATATATGTGGAACTCATTATATTCCTATTGAATGGCACTGTTCAACACATTAAGAAGTGAGGCATTAATCATGCCTGGTGGCACAGCCCTGAAATCCTAGCTCCTTGGAAGGCTAAGTTCAAGGTCAGCCTGGGCAATTTAGTGAGACACAAAACAAACAAAAGCCTACAGGTTCTGGGGAGATGGCTCAATGCTTGCAGCCACGAGGACTTAAGTTCAGATCCCTAGCAGCCACGTAAAAATCCAGATGACACACACATCTGTAATCTCAGTGCTGAGGAGAGGGACGCAAGCAGATCCCTGGAGCTTTTTAGCAGCCAACCTAGCTGAATTGGTGAGACTCTGTCTCAAAAATAAGGTAGAGAGTGACTGAGGGAGACTTCCTACATTGGCCTCTAGCCTAGATGCATATGCACACATGCACACATATACATCTGCACGTACATGTGTACACATACACAAGCACATGCAACAATAAAAACACACAAATCAAATCAAAAGAGGGCTAGAGAGATGACTCAGTGTCAAAGAGCACTTGATATTCTTCTCAAACTCACAGAGATCCGCCTGCCTCTGCCTCCCTAGTGCTGGGATTAAAGGCGTGTGCCACCACCGCCTGGCGAATTGATGTATCTTTAAGCATCTCCAAGGGCCAGCACGCAACACATCAACATATACTCGCTGATCAATATATCAGTGATAGGCTAGGCTTGGTGGTGTATACCTTTAATCCCAGCACTTGGGAGCTAGGGGCAGGTGGATCTTTATTCATTCAAGGCCAGCCTGGTCTACATAACAAGCTCCACGACAGCCAATGCTATATATAGTGAGACCCTGTCTCAAAAAAAATCTTTATCAACAATGATGGCTTTCAGCTTCAGTGTTGGCATTTTCATGAAAAGAAATGTGATTTCAAAACTAGCAGGACCTGCACACTGCCCACCATTTGATGAGAGGGTTAAGAGCATTTCTACAGCTCTGTTTCTTTTCTAGAGTTCATTTTCATCCCAGTTAACTGCTCTGGCATCTGAGCAGCTCAGTAAGCGAGGGTTGTCTCAGGTACAGTCTAAACCCAACTATTCAGACACGCTAGTGATAACACACCAAAGTCTGCAATGCTGGACTGTCGAGATGACTCGGTGATGAAGAGCTTGTTGCTCTCTGTGAGAGGACGGGATTTCGGTTCCCAGCGCTCACATCCGGGGGCTCACAACCACCTGTGAGAGTGAGGGAGGATAACTGGGAGTTCGAGGAGAGACTGGGCTCCCAGAGCAAGACTCTGTCTTGAAAAAACAAAACAAGGGATCAGGGATACAGCTCTGATAGAGCACTCGCCTAGACACAAGGCCTTGAGTTCAATGCTCAATTGAAAAAAGCACTGAAGAGCTTCAGAAGTTGTGATTTCATCGTTGGCATTTTGTCAGTCGGAGCACCTGGCCTGCTGAGCTTAGGGCACTTGAGCAGGAGGAAGTGAGTCCTGCGCCCCTGGACTTGGATGTCAAGGCCAGTTTGAGTCTGAACACCTGCATGCCTTTGAACGGCTCAGCACTGCTCTTGAATTACTCCCCTGCAGCTCACACGCGCCGAGCTCAGCTGTCACATCATATCAGTAAGAAAGTACGGTCTTAGGAGCCAGTAGGGGTCTGACACATTCTATCTCTCAGAACCTTTTTTAATTAATTCACTAAAGTCTTAATCTCAGCAAACAAACAGCTCAGTAAATCTCTTCAACAAGTTTCCACGGTTTAGCAGACAGCAGAAAATAAACAGCTCTCCAAGTAGCGCTTCAGTCTTTCCCACACACCCTAGAAACCCTACACAACTCAAGGCAGAGACAGGAAGGAAATCCAGACTTAATGCCTCCAGCAAATCACGTGACCCCAAAGCCTCCTGGCACACACTTTCCATTACCCGATGGAATGGAAGCTGAGGCCCTACTCGCTTTTGACATCAATAGCTTGAATAACGTGTAGAAATTCTTTTCCGCTTGATCTTCATCCAGTGAGCTTAGCCTTTCTGTATTTAGACAAACTTCTCAGGATCCATTCTGACAAGAGGGGAGGTCCTACATGCAGATTAGACACACTCCTCCCTCCTAAAACGGTTAATTGAGCCACATTCCAAGGTCAAGAGGGCCCACGTTTGGTAAAGGACTGCAGGGTGGTTGTCACCACACTAGGCCTCATCAGTGAGATGGCCACTGTGCTAGCGAGACCCCATCCTGAAGTTTCCTCTACGTGGAGAGACTCCCGTGTGGCATCTTCACTCATCTAAACCAACATTTATTGTTTTCCATACGAAAAGCAGTTGGGAAGACATCAACATAAATGATTCTAGCTGCGTCATTAAATTAATATGTACCATTTCCTGGGCTTTTAAAAATGCATAGCACTGCAATGAGATGAACTCCATGTCACTAAAGGATAAACAAGAACTTTATAATTTACAGAGGTCTGGCGTATAGCACGGCACAGACTGTAAGTATATGAACCCTCATGCTGTTTCTAAGGCAGTGAACAAGTAGGGCAGGTTGTTTAATCCGAAGTACCCAACAGCATTCTGAACTAAAGCACGCAAATGTCTGCTGACAGTGTCAACCAGCAGAACGAGGCTGTTTTCTGCTACACTAAGACAACAAGAACCACACTATCTTTTTTTTTTTTGCAAGAAAGCAAAATATCCTAAATCTGATTAGAAACTATGTAAATTATTTATCAGTAAAATTTTAAAAATTGATCTGTGCTACACCGGGCCAAGCTAGGTGTAGAACCTTATAGCTCAAAGCAAGAGCCTGTATTAGAAAGAAGTGAAGCAAAACCCAAAGCCATCACCCACGCTCATTTCTTCCCAGGTGATGTTTTGGGGAGTGCGGCTCCATTTGGGAAAATTACCACCACCCAAAATCTTATTCTGGTGTCGGAGGCTTGCAGACCATAGGGCCTGCTACCCGGGTCTGAGGGCCTGTCACGACGTAATTTGCATGTAAATTAGTTTGAGCGAGAAAGAGGGGGAAAAAAAAATCTGTATTTTAAACACCATTTTTCTCCAAGTCACCTTATTTTCTGCACTCCTTCTGTGGCTCTGTCCACACAGTCTAAGTAAGGCCTATAGAACATGAAGTAGAAATGATCAGTTACAAAAAAAAAAAAAAAAAAAAAAAGACTGTCCTGGCAAAGCCCAGCGGACTCCAGGCTGGAGGAGATGCCCGCCGCCCTCCCTGCCCCCGAGGCGGGGGCTTCCTGGGTGCGGGCTCCGCGGAGCAGCGCTGGGCAGACGCCAGCGATACCGCCCGGTACCGCCAGCCTCGGGCAGCGCCCCGCACCGCCAGCACGTCAGACGCCCTCTTTTTCCCAGAAAACTTTCTAGACGGTAGGGACTATTTTCTTCCAATGTAACCTTCCACCAAACTGGAGGGAAAAGTTACCCGAGGCTGGAGCCGGTCTGGGGTACGAGGGGCGGGGGAGGGGACCCGCGAGAGCCCGGGTTTGAAAAAACAGTGCTCTCTGTATTCCGTGAAGAGCCAGAGTTAGGATTATTGTGTTAATCGTTAAATGCTCACGGTGATGCTGAGCACTTAAGATATGTTAAAGAAAATTGATGGAGGGTTGATTCCGTTATAGACAAATGGTTGTCTTCAGACTTGCAGGTCTTAGGTTGTCAAGCCCTGCCTCCAAGTCCTTAGTTTTCACCGATAGGGAAAGCCAGGTCTCCAAAGAATGGATTCTTGAATCCTTAAGACAAATGTCACATCTACACGCTGCCCTTTCAGGCATTGCTAAATTGTCTCCATATTGTGGGTGGGTACACCTGCAGAAATATTTAATGATTAAGAAACTCTATTGGATCTGCGTTTGTCAAAATGGATGAAAAATCTGTTTAAGGGGTGTTAGGAAGAGAGGGAGGAGAGAGATTTAAAAAAAGATTACATATTTAGATCAGTGCTTTTCATGAAACCTGGATCGAGAAATCATGAAAATATGGAGTGAGTGCTGTGTGTTTGGAATCAAGATGGAGAATACAATAATAACAATAATAATTTTTTTTTGCAGTGCTGACCTTGAACCAAGGTCCTTACACATTCCAGGCAAGTGTCCCACGACTGAACTATATCCCTAGCCCTAGGATGTATGTCTGAATATACATTGCTGCTTGGAAAAAAAAAAAAAGCCTGAAAACAACCGCACCACACTGTGTACTTAATATTTTTAGGAGGCTTAGATTTGAAAGGTTTTAAAAGGCATCTAATTTATTTCTCTGCTTAGACAGTGTTTCATTTTAAGAATAGTACAGACTTAATTATCTTTCTTATCATCTTCCCATATCAACATTTGCTCTGAATATTTTGTGAATAATTTCTTTCTCTAAAGCTATTATTTCAGTTAGGAATCTATAAATTGAAATAGGGAAGGCATTTCTTCCAAGCTCTCCACTTTTCTATAGCTCTTCCTCTGTTACTTGGACAATGGACTCATTCCCAGTGTGTCCAGATCATGTGATCCTGCTCCACCCAAGCAGTCTCAGAGAAGCGAAGCCTGGGCTGCTGGGATATCATGGGATCAAATACCCTGTGAATCTATTATTATTGTTGTTATTATTATTGTTATTATTATTTTATTTTGTTTCATTTTGGTGTGGGTGTTGTTTTTTGTTTTTTTTTTTTTTGTGAGACAAGGTCTCAAACTTGCTTTGTTGCCAAGGATGATCTTGAACTCCTGATTCTTTTGCTTCTACCTCCCGAGTACTGGGATTATAGGTGTGTACCACACCATGCCTTATTTATGGATGCTGGCAATCAATTTAACCCAGGGTTTTCTGTGAGCTAAGTAAGTACTCTATTAACTAAGCTATATCTCTATCCCTATTATTTTTCAGATGTATTTTATTTTATGCATGTGTTTTGCCTGCATACACACACACACACACACACACACACACACACACACACACACACACACGCCTGGTGCCCACGAAAGTCAGAAAAGGTAGTTGAATCCCTGGAACTCCAGTTACAGACAGTTGTTAGCTATCATGTGGGTGCTCGAAATTGAACCTGAGTCCTCCGGAAAAACAATCAGTGCTTTTAACCACTAAGCCATCTCTCCAGCCCTCTACTATTTTTTTAAATTTTATTTTATTTATTATTTTTTTAATGCCGAATGCTGTTTATTGAAGGAGGGAGGAGGTCTTAAATACAGGCTTACAGTACAATGGGAGAACCCCGGAGGGCAGAAGTTCACTACCAATGTTTTACAATCTTGCATCTAAGCTGTTAACGCCCATTATGCAGGATACACATACAAGGAACTTCCCTTAAGCATTCAGGAGGATGGAACCCACCCAGCAGGGAATTAGCATAGGGAGGTTATCAAGGTCAAGGTCAGCAAGCAAGGCAACAGTTACCCAAAATGGGGCCCAGGAACCTACAGGTCCCCCTTTTACTAATAAATGAGCTTCTGACTTAGGTTGCGTGGGATGTCAGCAGGTCACCTTACCCGTCATGGAGATGCCTGCCCAGGCCACACAGGTGCTCTGTCTTAGGTTGGTGAGCGCCCCCCAGACATTACCCGTCTTTGAATACTCATTATCTACTCCTATTTTTATTTTACTTATTATTATTTTTTTTTTGGTTGTTTTGAGACAGGGTTTTTCCATGTTGCCCTGGCTGTCCTGGATCTTGCTCTGTAGACCAGGCTGGACTCAAACTCACAGAGATCCACCTGGGTCTGCCTCCTGCCTCTGCCTCCCGAGTGCTGGGACTAAATGTTGGTTAAATAGCACTGTTCCTCGTGGCTGGCCACTGCCCACAGCGGCCATGCCGGTGGAGGAGAGTGCTGGTTGGAAGAATCACAAGCCATAGTTACCTTTTTAGAGCTGTATTGGGAGGAGAGAGGGAGAGAGGGAGAGAGAGAGAGAGAGAGAGAGAACGGAAAGAGAAGAAGGAGGTCCAGATGGAAGGAAGGAGTGGAAAGGAAAGAGAGGGAGGCACAGAGGGCCCACCTGCTTTTTAGGCTGGGATGCCAGTCGCAGGCTGATGATGTGATTAAGGACAGAATCCTTACATCCCAGACTTTCACTTTTCATAAAAAAGCAGGTAGATGGGAATAAGGGGGTTGTTCCTCTCAAAAACTGCTTCCAGCTGACAATTGGATGTCAGTTGGCTCTTGGGGGAGTCTTCTGAGGTAGACAGGCGTTGTGGGATTCTGTCTGTCATCCATTTGCTCTGGAGACATGTATCCCTCTTGGCTGTGGCTGGGAACTTTCTGTTTGACAAGATGTTGATGATCTCTGGACTCTGGTTCTGTGGTGGTCCTGTATCATTGGCTGAACAGTGAGTTAGGACAGGGAACTGGGAAGAGAAAGGTTGTGGTGCATGAGAACTTATTTTTTGGAATTAGGGACAAGGCAAAGATCAGGGTCCTGTCTGTATGCACATGAGAATGAGAGTGCTGGAGGAGAATCACGAGCCATGTTACCTTTTTTTTTTTTCTTTCCTTTTTTTTTTTTTTTTTTTTTGGTTTTTCAAGACAGGGTTTCTCTGTGTAGCTTTGCGCCTTTCCTGGAACTCACTTGGTAGCCCAGGCTGGCCTCGAACTCACAGAGATCCGCCTGCCTCTGCCTCCCAAGTGCTGGGATTAAAGGCGTGCGCCACCACCGCCCGAACCATGTTACCTTTTGAGAGCTTTATTGAGAGAGAAGTGGGGAGAAAGAGTGGGAGAGAGGGGGAGGGACAGACGGAAGGAGAGAGTGGAAAGAGAAGAGGGGGAGAGAGAAGACAGACAGAAGGAAGGAGCAGAAAGGAAAGAGAGGACGCACAGAGGGCCCACCTGCTTTTTAGGCTGGGACACCGTTGCAGGCTGATGACGTAATTAAGGACAGAATCCTTACACTAAAGGCATGCACCACTGCTGCCCAGCCTTCTACTCCTATTTTTAAATGTTAATCTTCCTCCATTTCATCCCCCCTTTGAGGCAGGATAGAAAAACAGGGGAATTAAGGGACCGGGGAAAGGGCAAGGAACCCTCACCCTGGAGCCTACTTGAAGTCTCTGGCCAACTGAGAATCAAGAACTCCAGCACAATGAACAAGATTTGCTGTGAAAGTTGCCTACATAGAAACAACACGGGCTGGAGAGATGGCTCAGAGGTTAAGAGCACTGGCTGCTCTTCAAAAGGTCCTGAGTTCAATTCCCAGCAACCACATGGTGGCTCACAACCATCTAAAATGAGATCTGGTGCCCTCTTCTGACATGCAGGCAGAACACTGTATGCATAATAAATAATTAAAAAAAAAAAAAAGAAACAACACTTCTTTTATACAGAGAGGCGTCAAATAGAATGAAATAAAATAGGGGCTGGAGAGATGGCTCAGCCGTGGAGAGCACTTCCGCTTTTCTGGAGGACTAGAGTCCAGTTCCCAGCACTGTATCACACAGCTCGCAACCTCCTGTAACTCCAGCTCCGAGGGAACTGGTGCTGTCTTCTGGCCTCAGCGGGCACCTGCACATGTGAGGCATAGACTCACACAGAGCCTCATACAAACAAATACACATAAGTAAAAAATAATAAAATAAATATTAAAAAAGATGTCTAAATAGCAACAAACTGCTTAAGCACCAAACATCTGTGACCAGATGTGGGCTTTCTCATCTCCCAGCTACAATTTGCAAACCTGCAGTTTTCTAGGACTCTCATAAGAAACTCCAGTGACAGTAAAATTAAAATCTTAACCTCTTTGTGCAACCTTTATGACCTATGAGGTTTTTAAAAAGATTTATTTAAAAATTATTTTTAATTTTATACATATTATAAAATTAAATGTGTGTGCACATGAGTACCAGCAGTGGACTTTAGAGGCCAGAAACATTGGGTCCCCTGGAACTGGAGTCACAGGTGGTTGTGAGGCATCCTATCTGGGTTCTGGGAACTGAACTCTGGTCCTCTGCAAGAGCAGTATGTGCTCTTAACTGCTGAGCCACCTTTCCAGCCCATGACCTATGGTTTTAACTTACCAGACTGCAACCCTATTCAACAAACCTCAGGACCACACTATAGACCTCATTATAAAAAAATAAAGCAATAATAAAATCGTGTGTAAGGCTTCTGCTGAGACACTTAAGCGTCACTCTTTCTTACGAAGCCCATGGTTGGGTGTGTACTAGCCTTTCTCTGAGCTCCTTTCTATCTATCAACCCCTCTACTCAAATCTCCGTTAAGATCTCTTCTTAATAAATCCTACCTCTGGAGTGGTAACCAGTGTCCTAGTGACCTGAATTGGATCCCTGGTGCCCACTCCACAGTGTTACCCTCTGATCTCCATGATGCACAATGGCATGTGCACACACACTCAGAATAAGAATTTTAAAAAGAAATTAAACCTCTTAAACTCGGCTTCCTACTGCCTTACCCTTCATTCTTTTCTGTGGTGCAGTCCTGGCTTCACCAGGTAGAGAGGTCCTGGAAACGAACTTCTCAGTTTTCTGCAGCTAGCGTCATGGAGATGTGTCTCTGGCTCCTCCTGCGCTGTTGCTGACCCCTTCTAGAAAGTCACCCTCCTGAATGAGGACTAGGGAGGTCTAAGGTGCTGGAATCTGACTCAGTGTTGTGCTAAGTGGAGCTGTGGTTGGGACCGAACTCCCTGTCTTTACAACCATCCCTTCCCGCACTCAGACACACCCACTTGGCTCCTGCCGCTCCTCCTGGTTTGCCGTTTGGATCAGAAGGCCCGTGTACACATGTGGCTTGGTTGGCAGCCACCTGTCGCCTTTGCCAGTAGTGGGCCAATGGCCTGCTAATAATATTAAATGGTAATGACAACACATAATATTCTTAGTTATCTGAGAGCTAAAATTTACTCAGTACTTCTCTCTACTCACATTGTACATGCTTTAAGTCAATGAATTTGCCCGTTAACTGTCTCCTGGGGAAATCGGCCTGGATAAGTTGAAGTGATAAACAGTGGTTCAGTCAGGGTTTCACTTCAGACCTCTGACTTTGCTGTCTTGGGTTAGACAGACAGATGGGGGTAGGAACCTTCATCTGGTACCTGGCTCTCGCTTACTTTCCTCTCACCCCCTCATTGAATACTAAGCCCGAGCTTTGCTCCCAAATACCCACTCCCTGAAATACAGTTTGGCATCTGTGAGAGTATCCGGGCACCTCAAAGTCTTACCTTGTTAACGGGCTTTTGAAGCGTTTCAGTGGACCCCACAGATCTCCTTGCCCACCGGGTGGAAGGGGATAATTGCATGCAAACATGGACAGAGGGAGGGAAACTGCTCTCAGAACACCCTGGGCAAAATGTTCAGAGTGCTGTGCAGATAGGTGCCTTAGCAGGGGGTAGGGGTACTCACCGGTAACACCAACACATTAGGAGGTTGGAACTGGAGGGTCTCAAGTTCAAGGTCAGCCCATGCTATCTAGCAAGATCCTATCTCAAAAAAAAAAAAAAAAAAAAAAAAAAGTGCCTTGGGAGAGAGAAAAGGCGAACTAGTGAACTGACGTAGCTGATTTTACTTCTGCTTGTCCAGTGCTCTGTTTTGTCATAGGCCAAGGCTGGTATTCAGGTAGTTGGGAATCAATCTGAACAACAGATCTTGGAGCTTGAAATATGGGGTCACGGGGCAGTCACTGGTGTCTAAAGGGAAAACTAGGAGGAGAATTCGAGAACAATTAGAAATGTAATTTGAACATTTCTGCTTCGTTGTTTCCTTTCTGAATGAATGACTTTATCCTTAGTTGGCTCATGGCATCCATCTGCCTGGGGAAATGACAGTATGTGACAGAGAGAAAGCACGACATTTGTGACACTCAAAATAGGGGTTCAGAGCAAGACTCACTTTCTAAGTGAGGTTAGTGTTTTGAAAGACTGCCTACACACCCTCTCTCTCTCTTTCTTCCTTCTTTCCTTTTTTTTTTTTTTAAACTAAAAACTCTCTCCAGTTGTGGAGAGTTAAACTCTGAGGACTTAACTCAGAGTCATCCCACAGAGTGGAGGAGAAGTTATGGATTCTTTGAATGCTTGCCAGGCCGTAAAATCCACTGCCCGCTACCGAAAGAGCGTGAATGGAAAAGAGGAGGGAGGAAGCCTGTGTTTTCTGGCCTGGGGATTATAAGCAGGAGAAAGTACGAGAAAAAGAGGAACAGAGAGGACTACTTTTAAAACATCCTATCAGTGTGTGTGTGTGTGTGTGTGTGTGTGTGTGTGTAGGCCAAAGTTGCTATTTTTTGTTTTCCACACTTACGTGTGGAGACACAGGATCCTCAGGGCAAGCGGGCTAGGCAGACTTAGCAAGCTCTGAGTTTCAGTGGGAGTCCCTGCCCTCTTTCCTTAGGGATCAGACTCAGGACACCACCATGTTTTTACCTGTCAAGCCATCTCACAGGCCCACAACCATTTTCACAAAAGATTTTCAGAGCTGGGGAGATATCTAGAGAGTGAAGTGCTTGCCTTGGATCCCTAGCATCTGCGTAAATGCTGGGTGGGTGTGGCAGCCTGCTCATAATTCCAGCATGTTTAGGATGAGCAGGCTGGCTAGCCGGACTCAGTGAGCTCTGGGTTTGAGTGAGAGAACCTGCTTCAATATACAAGATGGACACTGATGGAGGAAGCACCAGACATCAAACCTCCGTATAGCATGCACAACATGCACATGAGAACTCCCGTACATACATCCACACACATACAAACATGCATACACACACCCACACACATCACATACACGAGAAAGACTTTTGAACTCAAGATCTGAACTATTTATAAGAGTTACCCCTGAAGTGGAATCTAAAAAGAATTAGAATGGAAAGCCTGTCATCCATAAATAAGATCAAACTTTGTCATATCCTGTCAAATACTTATTATGATGTACACTACTTTAAGTACTAATAATAAAAGCTACCACTATGGAGTAACTACTGTAACCTAGGTACTGTTCTGGGCACCTTATATATCTATTCAAACTTTTTAAACATGTGTGTGTTTACTGAGTATATGCATACGTATATATGGTGTGTGTGTGTATGTGTGTGTGTGTGTGTGTGTGTGTGTGTGTGTGTGTATGTGTGTGTGTGTGGTCAGTTCTCTCCTTCCACTATGTTGAGTCCTCAGTATTGACCTCAGGTTGTGAGGTTTGATGGCATGTGCCCTTATGTAGTATCAAATCTAGGACTTCTTCATACATTTGAGCTAAGAACTAGACTGAGCTACTTTCCCGGACCTAAAATTCACCCTTTATGTCAATGTGTTAGTCAGTATAAGTAGGATATGCTGCATTAACAAGTTAATCTTGGAATCTCCATGGCATAGGACAATAAAGGGTTTGTTGTTATTCCAGGAAAGCCCAGTATGTTCTGGGTAGATTATTAGTGTAGCTGTACTCCATGGATTGACTCCGGGATCTAGACTGCTTCCACACTGGAGGCTATGGTGGTTTGAATGGGAATGGCCCCCATAGGCCCATATGTTTAATGTTTGGTCCCTGGTTAGTGGAACTGTTTGAGAAGGATTGGGAGGTGTGGCCTTTTTGGAGGAGGTGTGTCAATGGGGATGAGCTTTGTGGTTTCAAAAGCCCATGCCAGGCCTGGTCCCCCCCCCCTTGTGTGTGTGTGTGTGTGTGTGTGTGTGTGTGTGTGTGTGTGTGTCTGCCTCATGTCTATGGATCAGAATGTAAAGCTATCAGCTACTGTTCCAACACCATGCCTGTCTGCTTCCTACCAGATGATCATGGACTAACTCTCTAAAATTGTAAGCAAGCCTCCAATTAAATGCTTCCTTTTATAAGAGTTGCCTTGGTCATGGTGTCTCTTCACTGCAACAAACAGTGACTAAGACAGTACCTTCTCACTGATGGGAGGCAAGTCAAATTTGTTTGTTTAGTGAGACAGGATCTTGCTATAGCCCAGATTGGCCTAGAACTCTCTATGTAGTTCAGTCTGGCCTTGAACCTGTGATCCTACTGCCTCAGCTTCCTGAACATTAAGATTACAAGTGTGCACCACCAGGCCAGTGGTTTTTGTATTAACCTTTTATTTTATTTACTTATTTGTTTATTTTGTTTTTTGAGACAGGGTTTCCCTGTTAGCCCTGGCTGTCTTGGAACTTGCTCTGTAGACCAGGCCGGTTTTGAATTCACAGAGATTGACTTACTCTGCCTCCTGAGTGCTGGGATTAAAGACATGTACCACTACTGCTTGGCTTGAATTAACTTTTAAATGCTCTGAGTAAATTCATTCTTGAAGTTTTACTTCAGCTGCAAGAGAAGTGCTCAAATTTGCTTTCTGTTGCTGTGATAAACATCATGACCAAAAGCGACTTAGGAGGAAAGGGTTTTGTAGCACGAGTCTTAAAAGTTCTTACTAATAAAAACAAACCCAGAGCCAGGTATTGGGGTGAACGCTGGAAGATCAGAGAAGCAGAACAAGCCACAGCTACCTCACCTTGCCAATTCCTCAGTTGATCCTGTTTCCTCAGACTGGAAGTTTCTGAGTCCTCATCCAAATGAATTTCAGCTGAACTGCTTCTCGAAAGCCTGAAGCTTAACCAGGCTAGTTCCTCGTCCTCACACCTTATATGCCTTTTTGCTTCCTGCCATCACTTCCTGGGATTAAAGGCATGAGTGAGTCACCATGCCTGGCTGTTTCCAGTGTAGCTTTGAACTACAGAGATCCAGATGGATCTCTGCCTCCCAAGTGATAGGATTAAAGGCGTGAGTGCCACCATTTTCTGGCCTCTATATCTAGTGGCTGTTCTGTTCTCTGGCCACAGATAAGTTTATTAGGGTACACAATATTTTGGGGAGCACAATACCACCACAGGGTTTATTTCATATTACACTTCCAGATAGCAGTCAATTATTGAGGGAAGTCAGGGCAGGAACTCAAGGCAGGAACCTGGAGGCAGGAACTGAAGCAGAGACCCCAGAGGAACACTGCTTACTGGCTTGCTCCCTTGTTTTTCTGTGCTCAGCTTTCTTTCTTTCTTTTTCTTCCCTTCTTTCTTTTTTCCTTTCCTTTCTTTCTTTCTTTCTTTCTTTCTTTCTTTCTTTCTTTCTTTCTTTCTTTGTTTTTTGAGACAGGGTTTCTCCGTGTAGTTTTGATGCCTGTCCTGGATCTCTCTCTGTAGACCAGGCTGGCCTCGAACTCACAGAGGTCCGCCTGGCTCTGCCTCCTGCCTCTGCCTCCCAAGTGCTGCGATTAAAGGCGTGCGCCACTGCCACCCAACTTGCTCGGCTTTCTTATACATCCCAGAACCATCTGCCCAGGGGTAGCATTGCCTATAGTAGGCTGAGCCCTCCCCTATCAATCAACAGTCCTGACAGTTTCCCACAGACATGGCCACAAGCCAGTCTGATCTGAGCAGTCCCTAGGTTGACACTCCTCTTCTCAGGAGACTCTTGGTTGCATCAGGTTGTCCATAGAAACGAGTCAGAGCAGGTTCCTGAAAATGCAGAGTGGACTGCATGAGTATTTGTTAACTTAGAATCAAGGCACTGGTCATTGTAGTAGGGCCAGGCTTTCCAAAAGAGCCACCATATTTGCAGGAGTATAGACTCTGAGAGACCTTCATCAATGCCAAAGACAATCAGCCAATTCCACTCACTGAAGCAGCTGGGCTACCTGGTCATCCTTTGGGTCCTGGAGGCTCTCCTCGACATTCCAGATACTAAATAACATCCTATGTGAGCGATAGTAATAACAGTGAGAAACCATCACATTAGCAGAACGGTCTTCAGCGCTCTGGCTACACGTGCCATATGATTATCAAAAAAAGTAACGTTTCTCTGGGAGGTCAAGAATGAAGTATCCTATCCAAACAACCTAGGGGGATCTTTCCTCAGGGTCAGCAGACCCACAAATGGGGCTGGACTCTGAAAGTTCTGCAAATGTCTGTTCAAGTGTGCATTTCTCTGGGAAAGATAGTTTATCCCCTTCATCAAGATGTTTGAGAGGTTCACAATGCAGAAAAAGTTTTAATAAATCACTTTTCTTGACCCTTAATAGGGTCTCTGCATGCTAGAAGAGGAGGTCCAAGCCTGCCAGGTGGTTGGGTAGGAAAAAACTTGGTGTTTATGCCACAGTACAACTGCATTCACACAAACTCAGCAACAAGAGCAACTTCCCAGATAGAAGAAGGTGGAATTGTTTTCCTTCTATAAAATTATTTCAAGCCATATGTGCTGGTGGACTCCAAGCACTCAGGACACTGAGGCAGGAGGATCACCATGAGTACTGAGATTCTGTTTTCTTTCTTTCTTTCTTTCTTTCTTTCTTTCTTTCTTTCTTTCTTTCTCTCTCTTTCTTTCTTTTCTTTCCTTCCTTCCTTCCTTCCTTCCTCTCTTTCTTTCTTTTTTTAATATTTAAAAGTCTTGGCTGGCAGATGTTTTCAGATTTTATTACCTTTTGTTTCAGGGGACAAAAAGGCATGGATTCTTTCGCTGCCGTGGGCAATGGTTTCCTTTCCTTCTCTACTTTTGCAGTATATCCTCCTAACAGCAGACCAGTGGGGCATTAGATCCCAGAACTCCCGGGGCTGAGCAGAAGGATCACTCCGAATTCTAGACCACTTTTGTCTTCATAGTTTGTTTGAAGGGAGCCAGCACTATATAGTGTGACCTTAATTCAAAGAGAGAGACAGATAGACCGACAGAGACAGATAGACAGACAGAGACAGACAGACACACAGACACACATACAAACAGACAGAAACAGAAAGATATCCAAAAGAAGATTGACCTCTGTGTATACTACAAACCTCTGAACCTTGATCTGAAGGATTTCATCTCATCTACAGTGATTAATCTTCAAATCCTTCAAAAGAATGAGTTGGTAAATTATTTACTTTTCTTGGTTGCTTTCTGGAAATTATTCATGACTATAATCAAATGCAAATATTGCTAAATTGAAAAATAATGTAATATAGAAAAAGAGGAAAATTATTAAGCTTTTCTCAGCAGTCTATTACAATATGAGCCAGCCAGACATCAAGTATCAAGTATAATACAATTTATATTTCCATGAAGCTTTATAACATTAATTAAATTACTAGATAATCACACCTGGCCAACTCCATAGCAACAGCATAGTTTTGCTTGTGGGTGTCTCTTAAATAATATTAAGATGAAGCTACACTAAGTCATTATCGCCTATGAAATCAGGCAGTAATTCACAGTGAAATCTTGATGGCTGATGAAGCTGCTCTGGTGAATTTTTTTGCAAAATACATTTCGAAGCTACAGACCTTTAATTGCATCTTGCTAAAATCTAATGAGTAATTTCCTTTTCTTTCAAAACCCAGTCTTTAAGTTTCTCGGGCTTTTCCTCAGCTTCTGAGCCCTTGAATGTATGGTGGTAGCAAATACCATCTGCAAATGAAAGCCAGCCTCAGCCTCTAAGCTCCTTATTCAGTGACTGCTCAACCCATCCCCAGTTGCCTTTTACTTCCTGGTGATTTCCCTGTGGAGTT
The DNA here is from genome assembly GCF_949786415.1 of Peromyscus eremicus. NCBI lineage: Eukaryota > Metazoa > Chordata > Mammalia > Rodentia > Cricetidae > Peromyscus > Peromyscus eremicus. Next base: position 68,228,768 of record NC_081421.1, read on the forward strand.
CAGCATCCCTCATCCTCTCTTCTGCTTATTGTGCTGACTCCCCTCCCAGACTCCGTGCAGTAAGCTGTCAATCTTTTCAATTTAGGAGCCGCTCAGAGGGTGAACATTTTCGTTGGTTTTGTTTTTCCTACTACATTTCCCAAAATGAAGTCTCTTGACTTTTCAGCTTCTACTACCCTGAGGGTATTAGGGAGGGTAGGGGGTCCTCTCCACTCCCAACCACATCGCCCAACTCCTCCCGATCAACCTCACATTGAACCTCACTCAGCTACAAATGATTGGGTCTGTGTGTTAGCAGAAGGACACCACAGAGGTCACCTCTGCCTTTGTGCTTTTGAAGTCTTGTTGGGAGCATTTTGACACTTCCCAAGTGACAGGTGGCCTCAATGTTCAACCTGTGGCAGAAACCATAATTTAAGGAAGCAAATAAGTGGACAAGAAAATCCCACTTGCTATCTAATTGTGAAACGCTCCACTGGGGACTGCCATTAGCCTTTAACTTCCATTCCTAGAAACCCAAATGGAAAGGATTCAGTGCCTCTGACTTGGCTACTGAAGACTGGGGTAGATTTTTTTTATTATAGGGGTGTTATTACTAGGGTCTGTTTTCTTCAATAAATCAAATTACATTGTTGTCCATACCCCTTTCCAGTGTGCTTCATAGGCACATGTGACTTGATTTCTAAGATTTGCTTAATGTTGTTTGATCTCTCACTTTTCATTTCCCATCATTATCAAGATGGTTCAAAAGAAAGACAGACCACAGTTATCAGTCTTCTTCATCCCAGAAACCCACGTGTTGTGATGACACCCAAGTTTTCTTTTTTTCTTACCCAGCCTGGCCTCAAACTCACTGTATGCTGAGGATAACCTTGAACTCTTGATCCCCCTGCCTTCACCTCTCAAGTACTGGGATTCCAGTCTGCGCCGCCATGGCCAGCTTATCCTGTCCCTTTTGAAATGCTGCTCTAGTGCCCTGAAGTGGTACTTTGCAGCTTCCCTTGGCCACAAAATGCCTTTGCCTATCAGCTATCCATCACTGAACCGCTCATTAATTCTGAGCACTGTGGTGTCCTACTCCATTCCATAATTGCTTGCTGATCTTTACCCTGTTTGCTCATCCATTCCTCCAAACTTAGGAAGGCTCCATTTTTACATTCAGCATGCTGTTCTTCCATTTTTTTTTTTCTCTTAAGGAAGTCATAGCACCATCATTCACACAATTTTGTTAGCTATCATGAGTCACAAGTGTCTCCCAGGGCACACACTAAATGACAGAAAAATAGGTTATGGAAAAGTAAAACACGAAACAAGAAAAAAACTAAGCCGGATGGCGGTGGCGCATGCCTTTAATCCCAGTACTCAGAGGCAGGTGGATCTCTGTGAGTTCAAGGCCAGCCTGGTCTACAGAGTGAGATCCAGGACAGGCACCAAAACTACACAAAGAAACCCTGTCTCAAAAACAAAACAAAACAAAAACAAACAAACAAACAAACAAACAAAAAAGCCCAAAAACTACAGAACTCACTCAGCCAAAGAAGTTGTTTCCCCACGGCCATCCTGGTCCAGGCTACCATCATCTCTCACCAGCATGAATGTAGTAATATCCTCATTGGTCTCCCTGTGGCTGTCTTTGCTCTGACCAGTTCCCCAGCCCCTCCCACAGACAGTCAGAGTGATCTTTAAAAGCAACAGATCCCTTCACTTGTGGGGTTGAAATCCTCCAGTGGTTTTGCTTTCATCAGGACTAAATCCTGAACTTTGCTTCGTTCTTTTCAGATTTCTGCCCACATGTTACTTTAACAAGGCTTTCTCCGACAGCTGCATATAAAACAGTCACTTTCAGAAACAGTGGAGGAGGAGTGGATGGGATGGGGGGGCAGTGAGGGGGGAGAGGGAAGGGAGTGGGGGAGGAACTGGGAAGAGGGGAGGGAAAATTTTTATTGGGATGGAAAAACAACAAAAAATTAACAAGACAAACAAAACCAGTCACTTCTCTACCATTCCCTGAACCAGACTTCCAGCCCAGAATCCTACCCATTGCCATAATACTTACCAAATCACATACTATTTACTTAGGTAGCACTTGGCAGTTTGCATTTCTAGGAAGCAGATAAACATCCTGGTCTCAAAAAACATCAATCTCTACCTGGTCATCTTTCTTTCTTTCTTTTTTGGTTTTTAGAGATAGGGTTTCTCTGTGTAGCTTTGCGCCTTTCCTGGATCTCACTCTGTAGACCAGGCTGGCCTCAAACTCACAGAGATCCTCCTGGCTCTGCCTCCCAAGTGCTGGGATTAAAGGCGTGCGCCACCACCGCCGCCCGGCACCTACCCAGTCATCTTGAGGCACCCAGTCTCAGAATTTAGTCATTCTGATACGGGGAAGCAAAGGTCACATGGAGAGACTATTTGTAAATATTCTGACCAACAACCCCAGCTGTACTCCAGTGCAAGACTATCAACTTCCAGACATGTAAGGAAACTTTTGAGATGACCTCAGCACCTGTCACTATAGAAGACAAATGAGAACCATTCCTTTAGCCAATCACCTTCCTGAATTATTCGAGACAAGAAAGTCATTTTACACCAATAAATTTTGGGACTATTTGATATTTAATAATAACTGGTGGAAGAGTTTATTATGTATATGTTTCCTATTTCTACCCTGGTAGAGTTTAAGTTTCACATATACAGGGATTTTTGTGGATCTCTACTTAGCTCTGGCTGTCCTGGAATTTGCTCTGTACACCAGGCTGGCCTTGAACTCATGGAGATCCACCTGCCTCTGCCTCCCGACTATTGTTTTTAAAGGGGTACACCACCACCATCTGGTTTTCCTGTATTTTTTTATGTTTTAATTTAAAAAATAATTTATGATTATTTTTATGGTTTTAATGATATGTATGTGGGGCGTGGGATGGGGGGTATGCACATTAGTGTAGATGCCAATCAGGCCAGAAGAGGGCACTAGAGCCATTGGAGCTGGAGGAATAGGCAGTTGTGAGCAGGATGGGGTGCTGGGAACTGAACTCTGATCCTTTGGAAGGGTAGCAGCAGCTCTTATCCACTGAGGCATCTCTCCAGCCCCAGGGACTTTATTACTCCATTTCTAGCACCAAGAACAGTGCCTGGAACACGAAAAACAGGCAATGAATACTGAATGAATTAATGGTGCGTACGCGGCACATCTTTAGAGTGATGGGGTAATGGCTTTGTGCTCAACGAAACATGGTGCCATTGGCTGAGCTATCTTTCACTGGCTGCAAGTGACTGCCGTTTGGGAAATATACACAAAGGAGGAAATACGGCTCTGGATCTACCCATCCCCTAACCAAGTACTTTGTTTAGAATTTGATTTGGAGCAAGTGCCAGTGTATGGCTTAAAGATCACTCTCAAATATCCAAGGAAAATAATAAAAATTTATCAACTCAGGACATGATAAAGGACAAAATTTCTTAGCTACCAGAAGTTAGTTTTTTGCTTGTGTGAAAAAGTGACAGTTAATCTTGAATGGGCTAATTAATTTGTTGGAACCAATCCAACAGGGCCATGGAATCTATGATTCCTGAGATTGGGGAATCTCTGTTGAGCCTATTCACAACTGTTTCGAAGCAGTCTCTATCAGAAGAATAACCTTGATCATCAATCACATGGGTTTTCTTTCCAGAATACAGAAGAGCTTGAGTGTAAATTGGTTTTAAAAGTATTTCACTTAGCTAGCTGTGATGGCACATGCCTTAGCTCCAGCACTCGGGAAGCAGAGGCAGGGGTATCTCTGTGAGTTCGAGGCCAGCCTGGTCTACACAGCATGTTTCAGGACAGCCAGGGCTCTGTAGAAAGACCTTGTCCCCCAAAAAAGAAAAAACCACACCAAACCCAAAACCAAGAAAGTATTTCATTTAGACAAGGCCACTGTCACAGAAGGCTGCTGGTACGTGTGTGTCTTCCAGAAGAGCGTTATCCTGCTCTTGGTTGCATTACAGTTGTTGGTGCCATTGGGACTCACCATCTTGCTTGTGGCATGAAGTTCTCTTGGATTGGGAATAAACCTTGAGTGGAAAGTAAGGAGAGTCCAAATTCCTCTGGAAAGTCTAAGAAAGAAAACTGGGAAATATTTTCTTTGGGACCCCCATTTTTCTCAGCAAAATTTGGACACTGCTTGTGAAGCTAATTATTCTTTTTCTCCATGAAATCTTTATTTTATTTATTTATTTGCAGGACCAGACAAACTTGACTAGAAAAGAAGCCCGGACGAGGGTTAGGCTGAGCGATGACGTAGCACACTCGCTAGCCAATTGAAAGAGCACGAAAAGGGGAGGGCGGAAGTGACGCGAGATATCCCTCCGCGGGGCGAGAGGGTCGGTGGGGGGAGTCGGCGTCTCTCTCCCCCGCGCCAGCTCCCGTACACGGAGCCGCATTCCTTGGCCCCCCCACCCCCTCCCTCGGGGCTCCCCCCCCGCCCCCCTCGGGAAAAAAAAAATCCACCCCAATCACTCGAACCCGAGGGAGGCTTCCTTTCACCCTCGGGGAGAGGAGCTTCCAACGGTTCCCTCTCCTCCGTCTCCCCCCTGAACCCCCGTCCCCTCCCCTGCTCCCACCCCCTACTCCCGGCGCCGGGTGCAAGGTCCCTTTAAGGCGACGGCGCCTTCCTCGGGTCAGACTACCGGCGGCGACGACCACGGGAGGTGAGTGAGCGAGCGAGCCCCGGCGCTCCCCACCCCCTTCTCCCGGGGGTTCCGTTATCTTTTCGCTGGGCGAGGCGTTCCGGAGCGAGACAATGAGAGGGGAGGGGGCGGGGGGGGGGATGGGCCCGCGGGCGCGCGCGCCGGGGGTGGGGGAGGGGCCGGGGCGCGCGCCCGCGGGGGCCCCCCCATCCCCATCCCCACCCCCTCCACCCCCACCCCCCCGAGTGGCGGCGCGGCCCACGGCAGCGGCGGCCGTGGGGCGCGGCGCGGCGCGCGCGCGCGCGTGTCTGTCGGTGTATATGTGTGCGTGTGTGTGTGTGTGTGTGTGGACGCGCGCGCGCGCCGCGTGTGCGCGTGCCCCCGGCCACGGAGCCGCGCGCCCCGGCCGACGGTGGCCCAGGCCCGGGGATGCCCCGCCGCCCCCTTCTCCCTCCCCATCCCCCCCCCCCCCGGCGGGGCCGCGCACCGCCGACGTCCACCAGCACGCCGGGCGCGAGCGTCTCGGAGGAGTGGGCGGCGCGGGCGGCGGTCGCTGGGGATGGGCATGGGGACGGGGTGGGGGACGGGGAGTGGGGGGTGTGGGGGGGCGCGCGAGGCCGCAGCGGCGGAGCGGCGGAGCCCGGGGTGCCCGGGGTGCCCGGGGTGCCCGCCGCCCCCCACGCGCGGAGGCGTGAGCGCTGGTTTTGAGCGGGAGGAGGCAAGCGAGTGACTGCTCCGCCGGTCCCCCTGTGTTATGTAATCCCGCTCCGTCTGCGAGGACATCCCGAGCCTCGGCAGCTCGTGGACGAAGTCTCCTCCCTCGGCCCCCAAATTTATGCATGGACGGCGCCGTGATTTACAAAATGGTATGGGGCAGAATCTATTTTCTGGTGATTATGCCCTGCCGCTAGGCGCCATGTTTAGCCCGAGGACTATTTTCTTTAGATTCCCAGCACCTACTGAAGAGGAGTAATGTCATCGAGCCACCTGCTTTCCCTCGTTTCTGCCCGTGGTTCTGGTTTCCTCTCCCGGGTTGTGGAATTCTTTCAAACTGTCAGTAACATTGCACGTTTCTAGTCTCACTTATTTTAAGCCTTCAGAAAAAGAGCTGCTGAGAGTCTTTTGGCCTTTTCGTTCTTGAGGAGGAAATGGAGATCGAATTGTAGTATCTTACAGAACAGTGCAGAGGATAGCCCTTTTCTCCACACTCTGTTCACCCTTTGTACCACAAAACACTTGGAAAAATGGGGTTTTAAAGGAATTTCCCCAGATGAACGGGGAAGGGAGTAATTTCCCGGACCCCTTCCTTCCTTGTTCTGGAAGTAGGAGCTTGGACGATGACTTATTGATTGTAGTCCTTCGTAACTTTAGAGTGCATAGAACAGTATTCGGAGATGATTAGATGTGGAGTTTAAGGGCTATGTGCCTGAAAATGTTCTTTTTCATTTTTTGGGGGGGGGGCGTTAGGGTGGAGGGCCAATATCATCTTTACAACCGGCAACCCTTAACTAAGATAATCAGTACACTGAGAATTATTGGTTCTGTGGAAAGGCGATCAAAATATGTTAAAACAATTAGACTGTATCCCCTTTTCTATATTGTAGGGTATGTCAAATGAAGTAACAAAATAGAATGGACTTAGAGAGTGAACAGGGACTTTAGAGTTGCCACTCCCATTTTCAAAATATAATTGAGGAAAGCAATTTCCACATTGTGGTTAGCTGATCCCAGGAGATACCTCTTAGACCCTTTCAGGGGAGTTGTGAGGCCATAACTTTCCAGAATTATAAGTAAGGCTTTTTGTTTTTCTCCTGTGGCTTTTGCACTGGTGATTTAAAAGAGATGTTAGGTAAACTCGAGGCATTATCACCAGACAGTGGTGTGCTGACTTGAGAATGCCCTTGATGGAGAACAGGCTGCTTATTATGAAACTGCTAATATTAATCAAATTTCAGCTTTGGAGTATATCTTTAACTTTAAAGAATTATTAAAAATGAAAAGCATGTATATTGTCTATGGAAGTATTTTTAAAGTATTTCATTAGCATGTATATGTTTCATTATGACATTTTCATGCATGTATATAGTGTATTTTGATCGTAGTCACAACCCCATTACCCAGTTGTCCTCCTCCCGCTCCTACTGATTCCCTACCTCAAGCCCCTCCTACCTTCATATCTTTTTGGCCATGGGAGTAGGTGACCTAGTGAATTTAATTAATGTTGCTTACGGGAACATGGGCAACTTACCATGAAGAAAATGTCTCTTCCTACCCCAGCAACCATTGACTGACTAGAGCAGGATGGGGCTTCTTGAGCCCTTTCGCTTTCATGATGGCATGTTGACATAGTCCTGTGCAGGTTTATGCAGGCAGTCACAGTTGCCGAGGTCAAGAGTGCATGTCAGCGTTCCACAACACTCTTCACCTTTCTTCAGCTCTGAACATTCTTTCTGCTTCCTCTGTGATGCTCCCTGATCCTTGGAGTGGGCCATAGAGATGTTCCATGTAGAATTGAGCATTCTTCTATAGCCTCTTATTAGCACTTTGGCCAGTGATGAGAGTCTGCATAATGAAATGCATGATGAAACGCTGCAGAGAGGTGCTTCTCTGAGCAGAGCTGACAGAGCGCCTTGAGCACAAACATGCATGTTCAGAAGGCCGTTTGATGGGGATGCAGTGGCCGTTGAGCAAAACAGCAGCCGCAGCTTCCCACTAGGACCTCTGACCTTCTCAGCTACCAGCTTTCATGAAACTTAAAGTACTACATGTAAATTCCCCCCCCCCGGGCGGGGGGGGGGGCTCAAATTCAATCAGAAAATGGTTGATTGGCTCATAACAGTCACAGCATTACTGTATGAAGGTAATGCCACCACTGTTTGGAGGAGGGACTGTTGTCATGAGGAAAAGCTTTTGTGGGATTGAGTTGCTGCTGTAAGCCACTTGTTTGATAGAATTGCATTCTCACCTGGAAGGATGACTGACAGACTAGACTTGACACTTCAGTGTTCCTTTTGGAAGACAATGGAGTGAATTTTGTCAGTACTAGGAAAGCAACTGACATTTGTTTCCAGTGATAAAGGAAAATTAGAATTCTAAAAAACTTAACAGTCTGAGTTTTAACATCTTTCCAGGACTTGACACACTTTAAAAAAATAATAGCCATAGTTAATAACTGTCACTTTAAAAATGTAGTTGAGGGGGTTGGAAGATGGCTCAGAGGTTAAGAGCACTGACTGCTCTTCCAGGTTCAATTCCCAGCACCCACATGGCAGCTCATACCTGTGTGTAACTCCAAGATCTGACACTCTCACACAGACACACATGCAGAAAAAACACCAATGCACATGAAATAAAAATAATAATTTATAAAAAAAATATGTAGTTGGGTGTGATAGTGCATCTTGGTAATCCCAGTGAAAGGCTAAGGGAGAAGGATTGACTTGAGTTCAAGGCTGTCCTGGAGAGAGTCTCGAAACTAGAGGAGGAGTGATAGAGGGACGGGGGAGAAATTGGGAGATTACGTGGTACATGAAATCTTAAAAAAATACTACATGATGAAAATGCCATTCAGAAGGTGGGCATAACTCAGTAAGTCAGTGTTTTCCATATAATCAATGCACAGTGTGAAATAGTACAAGGGTGGGGGGCTGGAGAGATGGCTCATCAGTTGAGTGTTTGTTCTGAAATCTTGAGGACCACAGTTGAAATCCTGGCATTCAACATAACAAGCTGGGCAACCTGTACATACCTGTAACCCCAGCTTTGCTGGCAGTGGAAACAGAAGTATCTGTGGGACTTGGTGGCTTTCCAGCCTAGCCAAGAAGATGCTAGCTCCAGGTTTGGGGAGAGTGATAGGAGAGGACACCCAGCATTTTGTTCTGGCCTTTGCACACATGCAGAAGCACATGTACCTGTTCTCACAGATGTACAATAAAAAAAATTTTTTTTCAATGCAGAAATAAAAAAAGCCTACCAAAATACAAGTTATAGCATGCTGAGCATTGAAATGAGGACCCAGCACATGCTAGGCAAATGCTCTATCATGGATAGAAGAATATTATGCCAAAGACAAGACTGGATATTACTGATAGGACTATGTGAGTTACACTGTTACAATGGAGTGCATAAAAAAATGGAGTGCATCATGTTACCATTATAATTACTGCAAAATACAGAAACCAGCTAGTTTGCCAAGATGTTAATAATGGATTAATGGAAGACTGTTTATCTCACAGTCTATCTCTTTTGGCCTATAGAATCTACCTAGGATTCATTTCTTAAACAACCTCTCCATTTCTTATTTCTTGATTATTTTTTAGTGTCTGAGAAATGTGTGTATATATAAGCCTCATAATTGCATCTAGCATTAGGGAAACTTTAAAAATTCAGCCAAAATTGTTACTAGCCAAAAAGATAATGGTAGTTGAAGGGACACCAGCCCACTCCAGCATGTGGCTCTGGCAGGCCTTGCCCTTCTCCCCCATTCCCTCTGCCTTGCTAAAAACTATTAGATTATATTTCTAAAGCTAGCCACCAAGGTCTGTTCCCTTATTTGGCCACTTCCTCCTCGTGAGACTACCAAAGTCCAGCAGTCAGAAGCCCCCTTTGGCTCACCTAATGAACATGCCCAATTAAAATTAAACTCTTCATCCTAACAAGGGGTTTCCCCTTTACCTTTATAAACTACCATTTGCCCATGTGCCACCTCTGTCTCTTCTCTATCCAGAGGCAGTCCTTTGTCCCTCTGGGACAAACACCCCTGCCCCCTTCCCCTTGTCCCCTTCTCCTTCTCCCTCATCTCCTTTACCATCACATCCTAGCCCATTCTAACACAGACCTCCCCTCCCCCTCTTAAAAAATTACACCTGCAAGGTCGTTTGCTGCTGTTTTTCTGCGTGAGTCAGAAAGCAGCCACTTTAACTTGTCTTCCCAGATTAATAAAGGGTCTCTCTGTGAAAACAGGTGTTTGGGTGTGGCTTGTACCTAATCTGGGTCCAAGAGGAAGCCCCCACTGTGCCAGAGTCCCTTTCAGTAGTCTCCTACCACCACCCTCCCCCTCCTTTCCCCTTTCTTTTTTGAGACAGTGTCGCCCTGGGTGTCTGGAACTCGATTTGTAGACCAGGCTGGCCTTAGACTCATAGAGATCCATTTGCCTGTGTTGTGTGTCTCTGGAGTTCTGGGATTAAAGGAATGCTTTGTTATACCAAGCCTCACTCCAGTGTTTAAAGAAAAGTCTGTAACCAGAAGCAGAGCCTTTTTGTCCCAACCACCCAGTCTCAAATACCTGGCAGCTGCTTCCCAAATTATCACACAGAGGCTTATATTAATTACAAATGCTTGGTCAATGGCTCAGGCTTATTATTAACTAGCTCTTAATTTAAATTAACCCATTTCTATTAGTCTATGTATTGCAACATGGCCGTGGCTTTACCGGTCCTCTGGCATCTTGTTTTTTGGGTGGCTGGCTCACATCTTTCTTGACTCTGCCCCTCTTCATCTGAGTCCTCAGTTTGATTGTACCATTTAAACTTACTTTGCCTTGCCAAAACAGCTTTATTATCAACCAGTGAGAGCAGTACATATTCACAGTATACAGAAGGATCATCCCACAGCATTTTCTCCTTTCTGGCTAATCAAAAAGGAAGGTTTTAACTTTAACTTTAGCATAGTAAAATTACATACAACAAAACAGTTATTAAGAATTATAGTTACAATATCTAGTCTATTTATATTTGACAAAATCAGAGAAAACACTCAATTATCTAGGTAAGTCTGAAATTTCATATCTAATTTATCTTTTGTCATAACTAAGGAAAAAGTTAATTATAACTGCCTAGTCTTTAACTCCATCAAAGACCTGAGAAGGAAATAATGTTACCTGGGTAAGAAGGAAATGTAGGAAAGCGACTTCCAAAAAATGTGAGAAATGACAGAAACATCTGGCTGCCTGGATAGTTACCCAAAGTTTCTCTATAATGTTGGGGCATCCAACTCTGGCCTACAGGCCTAGTGTATCTGACAGACTTTGCTGTGGAGCAGGAATTCTGAAGGACTGTCCTACCTTGTCTTGGCAAAGTTCTGCAGTCACTTTTCTTGTGTCCTGCTGGTCCAGTTTGCACAGTAACTGTCAGCAATTGAGACAAGGGCAATTTCTTTGCCCACATGGCTAGCTTTTGCCATAAAGAAAACAAACTTCATATAAAGTTTCTTCGATGCTATCTTTTCTGGAATATATTGGTGCTGTCAGGAGTAGACATGTTTCACCGTCATGGAAAGTCTTAAGTTATTAAAACATTTTAAATGTCATATTCTATAGGTCTTTGAAGTGTTTGAAGATTACCTATCTGAAATATATCTTTGTATACTTAGAAAACCTAACTAATAGGCTGGAGAGATGGCTCAGAAGTTAATAGCACTGACTGCTCTTCCATTTACCTGGGTTCAATTGCCAGCACCCACATGGTGGCTCACAACCATCTGTAATGTGATCTGGCACCCTCTTCTGTATACATAAGAAATAAATAAATCTTAGGAAAAAAAAAAGAAAACCTAACTAACATGACTATAGGTTTTATTACAGATGACTATTAATCCATATTTCTTAATTATACATTACATTTTTAATTGAGCTGCATAAACATAATACAGCATAATAGGAATAATTTTAAATTTGGGTCAATAAACTAAAATCATACCAATTAAAATATATAAGATTAACAGTTTTTTGATTAAAGTAGATTGAATAATTTACCCTTCTCCCCATCATTTCTGTATTGTATCCTCTTCCTTCTTTTAGAAGGAGATTGATTATAACCAATAATGCATGTAGAAAAGGTTGAAAGAAAGTAACACTAAGGACCTATGACCTAGACAACAATGATTTGTAATATTTTGGTTTGTGCAAATATGAAAAGTTGATAATTTGCTATAAAAAGGCCAAAATATCTACTAAACCACATTAAAGTCATATTTGTGACATTTCCACTTATTAGTTCCAATTACTATTTATGTATTTGCTAAGAGTAAGTACTTTATCCTCTATAACAGTTATGCCATTACCCAATAAAATTAAAAAATCCTGAATGTCAAAATTTTGAATGTCTTCTAATGTGTAGTCTATATTAAAATATTTCAATTACCCCCAAAGTGCCCTCCTTTTTTTTTAATATGTGCATTGGTTTTTTGCATGTATGTCTCTGTGAGGGTGCCAGGTCCCCTGGAGTTGGATTTATAGACAGTTGTGAGCTGCCATGTCGGTGCCTGGAATTGAACCCAGTTCCTGTGGAAGAGCAGCCAGTGCTCTCAACCTCTGAGCCATCTCTCCACCCCCCCCCCCATGTCTTTTTAAAAGTATGTGCCTACTAAGGCCTGAAGAGAGGGATAGGCTCCTCTGGGGCTAGAGTTGGAGGTGGTTGTGAGTTGGAACTGAACTCCAGTCCCCTGGAAGAGCAGCTAGAATGCTTAACCTTCTCCACCTCCTGTTTGTCTTTTTGAGGGTTAGGGAGAGCAGAGTCTCATGGAGTCTGGACTTGACTTAACTCTCTGTGTATTTGGCTTTGAACTTGTAATTCCCCTGCCTTCACCTTCCAGTTGCTAGGATTAGAGGCCTTTGCCATCATATGGTTCCAAAATTCCTTCCATAGCTGTTTGATGAACCAAGACCCAGCAAAGGTTCATGTGTTTCACTTGCTTGTGTATTTTCAGTTTCTTCTAATGGGGTATTGTCTTCACCAAACTTTCAAATCTTAGTGTTTTATAGAATGTCCCATACTCTGCATTTCTGATTATTTTCCTGTAGAATGTCCTACTTCTGGGTTTATCTCATTGCCTCATAGTAGGGGAGGGATGGAGGGAAAGGAAAAGACAAAGCCAGGGTGTATATAGGCCTTTTTTTTTTTTTTTTTTAAAGACTTTATGTATTATTTTGAATTCTGTGTATATGTGTGTGGTGTGTGGTTTTGTGCATTTGAGTGCAGATGCCCACGGAGGCCAAAGACATGGGATTGCTTTCGAGCTGGAGTTACAGCAAATTAAACTTCCTGATGAGGGGGTTGGGAGCTGGACTTGGGTCCTGCAAGACCAATGTTTGCTCTTAATGCTGAGCTCTCTCCCCACCTATTTTTGTTAGGAGTAGTTTTAAAACTTTATTACGTTTTATTTTGTGCGTGTGCAGTATGCCAGAGGACACCTTGAGGAAGTCGATTCTCATCTTCCATCATGTGGGTGGGTCCTGAGACTCACACTCAGGTCTTCAGAGTTGGTGACAGGCACCTTCACTCACTGAGCCACCTCACTGGCTCAGCATGAGTTTTATTTGATATCTTTGTGGTAATCTGTCAATATCCTGTTGGTCAAAAAAAAAGTTTCCACAAAGTTGTTCTCTGATCTCTACATGTGTAGCGTGCTTCACAGTACCCACACAAAGTAATAAGTAAAAATGAAAAAACAGAAAAATACTGGGCTGGAGATGGCTCAGCAGTTTAGAGCGCTGGTTCTTCCTCCCAAGGACGTGTGTTTGATTCTAGCCCCCACATTGTGGCTCACAACCATCTATAACTTTAGTTCCAGGGGATCTGACACCCTCTACTGGCCTCCATGGGTACCAGGCAAAACACTAAACACATAAAATTTAAATTTTTTTTTTTCTTCTTTCTTTCTTTTTTTAAGATGGTTTCTTGGTGTAGCCTTTGCTGACCTGGAACTAGCTCTGTAGACCAGGCTGGCCTCAAACTCATAAAGTTCCATCTGCCTCTCCAGAGTGCTGGTATCAAAGGCACATGCTACCATCACCCAGCTAAAAAGAATTTTTTTTTTTTTTTTTGGTCAGAGCTGAGGACCGAACCCAGGGCCTTGCACTTGCTAGGCAAGCGCTCTACCACTGAGCTAAATCCCCAACCCCTAAAAAGTTTTTTTAAAAAAAGGAAAAAAAACTAACAAAACAACATTTTTTTAATAATTTATTTATTTTTATTTTATGTGCATTGGTGTTTTGACTGCATGTATGTCTGTGTGAGGGTGTCATGTCCCTGGAACCAGAGTTAGAGACAGTTGTGAGTGGCCATATAGATGCTGGGAATTGAACCTGGGTTTTGGAAGACCAAGCAGCTCTTTGTTTTGTTTGTTTGTTTGTTTGTTTGTTTGGTTTTTTGGTTTTTCTAGACAGGGTTTCTCTGTGTAAGAACCCTGGCTGTCCTGGATCTCGCTCTGTAGATCAAGCTGGCCTCTAACTCATAGAGGTCCGCCTGCCTCTGCCTCCCAAGTGCTGGGTTTAAAGGCATGCACCACCACCCCCTGGTGTTCACCACAAAATATTTTTAAAATAATTTTAAATGGCCTTATATACTTGTATTGAGTGTTGGTTTCATTATTTTGTGCTTAACCCCCATCCCCTTTCTTTTGGTTGTTTGAAACAGGGTTTCTCTGAGTATCCCTGGCTGTCTTTCGACTCACTTTGTAGACAAGGCTGGTCCCAAGTGTTGGGATTAAAGGTGTGTGCTACCACCACCTAACTGCTTTAATTTTCCTAACAATGTATAAATTATGACAATATGGAAAATGGTCTAAGTCTCTCATTGAGGGAAGGAAAGGGAATACATATAATTGTGATGGTCTTTTTCTTTGTTATTTTGTTTTTGTTTTGTTTTGATTTTGTTTTCGAGACAGGGTTTCTCTGTGTAGTTTTGGTGCCTGTCCTGGATCTCACTCTGTAGACCAGGCTAGACTCGAACTCATAGAGATCTGCCTGGCTCTGCCTCCCGAGTGCTGGGATTAAAGGCGTTCGCCTGGCTTGTGATGGTCTAAGAACGAAAGAACGTGGGGCGGTAGATTCCCAGAAGCTGGGTGTGGTGGTGAGGGAGCATCCCTAGCCCACAGCTAGCCAATCTAGCTTAATTATTGGTCTCCAGGCCAGTGAGGAACCCTTTCTGGAAAGGAAGTAGATGACATTCCTAAGGATGACACCCATATATACTGAACAGAAACAGATACACATATACATAGATACATCATACATGCATGTATATATATAATATTACAAGATGTTTACATAATACATATATATAACTACATATTAGTGAGTAGTGGAAATTACTCATCAGAAGGGCATTTCCAGTAAGATTTTTCAGAAGTTTTTTTTTTTTTTTCAAAGGTTCTAGAATACATATTGTGGACATAGAAACTTTCTTTGAGATAACATAGAAGCAAAATTGAGGATAGCTAAACTAATACTAGTAAGATAGTTTATTTTCAAAATGAATAGAGAGGCGTCTAGCATCTAGATTACGGTCTCACATTTTGCCTCTCACCAATATTATTCCTTGGAGAAATGGCTGGTCTAGGTCGGGGGCAGGAAATGTGTGAGATGAAAGCCTGGACCATCTTGTCAGCTAGCAAGGATTTGTATCCTACAAGCACTGAGTTCCTCTGAAGGACTCAGGAGTCAGGAAGACATTCTCATTGACCAAAGTAGGCCATTGAGTATTGTAGGATAAGCTGCACGGATCAGAACATTAAATATGATTGATTTGTGGCATCATAATGATAGCTTATTGAGCAAGAACAAGCTTATTGGTCAGTGTGAGGAAACTAATAAAACAACCCATTTTGAAAGAAAGAAAATAAGCTGTATCTCATGGCTCAAGCCTGTTTCACTTATAGGGAGGCTGATGCAGGAGGATCCCAGGACTTCCTGAGTTGCAGCCTGATCAACTTAGACCCTGTCCCCATCTATGTTCCTCTGTGCCGATCCCCAGTAAAATGTTAGTTTGAAAGGTTGTAAGTGGAATGATGGTTTAAACATATTTATACTTTTTTTTTTTTTTTTTTTTTTTTTTTTTTTGAGATAGAGTTTCTGTGTGTAGCCCTGGATGTCCTGAAACTCCCTCTGTAGATGAGCCTGTTCTTGAACTCAGAGACCCATCTGCCTCTGCCTAGACTGCCCCCACTGCCTGGTAGTAGTTGTATATTTTTAATGCTCTATATTTGATAACACTTCCTTTTTAAATAAAAGATAGTGCCAGGTGTAGTGGTACGCACTTTTAATCCCAGCACTTTGATGTAGAGTTAGGTGGAGCTCTGAGTTCAAGGCTGGCTTGGTTGGTCTAATATAGTGAGTTGCAGGACAGCAGCCGGGACTGCATAATGAGGCCCTCTCTAAAGAACAAACAAAAACAGTGCAAAAGTGTATACCATGGATCATTGAAAGGAATGCTTATTTTTTCTTGAGTATCCTTATTAATTACAACATTTTATTGAAGTAGATCATCGAATCTACTCTGAGAAAAAAGATAAAGAAATAATAGGATAAGTGGGTAGATCACTGAATCTACATTAAAGCAAAAAAGGGGAAGATACCAAAATGACAAAAGGTAGATTATTGAATCTATTATGAAAAGAAAAAAGAGAGAATATCGATATGATAAGATAAAAAGGGAGATTATGGAATCTACTTTTAAAAAGGAACTAGTTTTAAATAAGATAAGTAATGAAAATTTTTTGAGTTTATCAAATGTTACTGGACTGGACATTGTTATATATTAATGGAGTTTTTTGTCTGAATCTGTCAAATGTTAATGGACTAGACATCATTAATGTAATCTTGACTGTGTATATTGTATATACTTATTGGATATAATTTTTCTTGTATTAGTTATAAGCTTTTTTAAATTTTAGATAAAAAAGGGGAAATGTGGTGGTATTGTGTTCCCCAAAATATTGTGCACCCTAATAAACTTATCTGGGGTCAGAGACAGAACAGCCACAATATTAAACATAGAAGTTAGGCAGTGGTAGCACACGCCTTTAATCCTAGCATTCCAGAGGCAGAAATCCATGTGTTTAAGGATACAGCCAAGCATGGTGACTCACGCCTTTAATCCCAGAAAGCGAGCCTTTAATCCCAGGGAGTGATGGTAGAAAGCAGAAAGGTATATAAGGCGTGAGGACCAGAAACTAGAAGCATTTAGCTGGTTAAGATTTTAGGTTTTGAGCAGCAGGTCAGCTGAGATTCATTCTGAATGAGGACTCAGAGGCTTTCAGTCTGAGTAAACAGGACCAGCTGAGGAGCTGGCGAGGTGAGGTAGCTGTGGCTTGTTCTCTCTCTCTGATCTTCCAGCTTCACCTCAATAACTGGCCTCAGGTTTGATCTTATTAATAAGAACTTTTAAGATTCGTGCTACATTTTATCATATTGCTGAAGTTTTTTGGTGCAGATGTATGTGCTTGTTTGTATATGTGCATGTGTGTGGAGGACAACCTTAGCTGTCTTTCCAAAGGGGCTTTTTTTTTTTTTAAAGAATTAACTACATGTATGTGTGTGTATCTGTGTGTAGGTGTGTGCACATGAGTGCAGGTGCCCACAGAAGGCAGAAGCGTTCGATCTCCTGGAGTTACTGTTGGTCGTGCGCCACCTGACATGGGTACTGAGAACTGAACTTGAGTGCTCTGGGAGCATCCTGCATTCTTAACCCTGACCCGACTTACCAGCCCCATCCACCATGCTTTTTTTTTAGACAAGGCCTCTCATTGGCTTAGGATTCACACCTGAGAGGCTAGGCTTACCAGCCCCAGAGCCCTGGGGGATCCTCTTGTTTCCCCTCCCCATTGCTGACCTCATCTTAGTTATCACCCAGTCCTGAAGATAAACGGATTGCCACAGGAAGGATGCTAATTTTAAAGTTCAGCAAGGATTTGATTTAGTTTGGTATCTCCAACAGTCTCTTTTTTCCCCCTAAACGATAATAGAGATGCCAGTCTAGGTCAGAATCAAGGTCTACGTGTTTTGAAAGTCTTGGACTCACTGTCTTTCAGATATATTTTGGGGATACGTATAAAATGTGCTGTCAGTCAGCAGTTACTGCTAACTGGGTTGCACAGCCTCACTGATCAGTGCTGTGTTCCTTCTGCATAAGAAAAGAAGGAAGGAAGGAAACTGTTTCTGATAACTGGAATTTTCTTTACATTTTGAACATTTTAATTGTGTTGGCTACTTGGCAGTACTTACAAATGAGGGAAGAAGTTACTTTTCTTGTTCCTAAGGAGTTAGAACATAAACATCTTGCTTTCCCATTCATTTTTCAGTTTTAGAATTAGCCTTTTTCATGGGAGGAACAACATAATTTAATCAGCTAGAAAAAATTGTGTCATTTAGATTCATTATTTCACAAAACCAAAAATCATTTATCCCAGTTATTTAGAGTATCTTAAAAGATGGTACAGTCTGTAATCCTAGGGTGTGGAGGCTGAGGCAGGAGGATTGCAGATTTCAGGCCATCCCTGAACTACAGGTAAGACCATGTTTGAACTAGAGGAAGAGACAGGAAGAAAGGAGGAAGATTATAAATACTCAATATAAAAGATCAGCCTTTTGGAATATGCTGTTAAAATATTCACAGGCATAGTATGAAGATCACAATTTTCAGATACCTCTGCTCAGTTAAAAGAAAATTGTATCTTGTGTGGTATATGTATGGAGAGGTTGTTTTTAGTTGGTCACCACTGCAGTAGTGTCCTTTTAACATCTGCAGAGGCTTCCGTCCAGGTCGTACTTGTCATTCTGGGTTCTTGATTGCAAGAAGGTTGTACAATATAAAGTTACATAGCAAAGAACAGCAATATAAAATGTCCCTCCCAAACCGGAACTAATTGGTAAATAAAAAGGCATGTGTTTTGTAATCTTTGGCTCAAATGTATATATTTCTTGTTTTTTACCTTTATTTACTCTGTGAGTGAGTGAGTGAGTGAAAGAGAGAGAATGTGAATGTGAAATGTGTGTGTCGGGGAGTTGTGCCCATGTAACAGCATGTTTGTGGAAGTCAGGACAGCTTGTGGGGAGTTTGTTCTCCTTCCACCACGTGGATGCTGGGACTGAAGTTGAGTTGTCAGGCTTGGTTGTGGAGTGTCTTTACCCATCCAGCTATCTCGCCAGCTCTGTGGTTGTTTTCTAATTTCTGGAATTCAGTTTCTGGCTAGCATTGTTTAATATCTATATATGTTAAGCAGAATGAGAGAATTTAAGTAATTCTTTAGATATTTTGCTCTTTTCCTTTCCCTTTGTGGTTTTGGTTTGAAAAGGCATGCATAATTAAAATAGATAATTAGAGGTCCCCTAGAATCAAGTTAAGCAATTTACAAGTTAAAACAGGTTCCCAAAC
Organism: Peromyscus eremicus; assembly: GCF_949786415.1. NCBI lineage: Eukaryota > Metazoa > Chordata > Mammalia > Rodentia > Cricetidae > Peromyscus > Peromyscus eremicus. The sequence goes on from NC_081421.1 coordinate 68,247,583, forward strand.
GGGTTCCTGGTTGTCCCTGACTCTTTGAGACATTGTGGGATATTTTACATTTTCAAAGGAGACAGTGCCATCTCTTGGACATTGCTCAAAGTACAGCGGTCAAGTTTCTGAAAGAGGCATATAATGTAGGCAGTTTGCAAATTGAAAGTAGACTCTAGGATCCTGGAAACAGTTTGCAGAATTCCTAGCTGGGCAGTGCTAGACTAGAGTATGGCAAGTAGGGTTCTTTCCTTAGGTGCAAATGTTAAAAGAAGAATCAGTACCCACAGTCATAGTTTCCTTTCTGCTGTTAAGATAAAAATGCCTAGGCCGGGCGGTGGTGGCGCACGCCTTTAATCCCAGCACTCGGGAGGCAGAGCCAGGCGGATCTCTGTGAGTTCGAGGCCAGCCTGGGCTACCAAGTGAGTTCCAGGAAAGGCGCAAAGCTACACAGAGAAACCCTGTCTCGAAAAACCAAAAAAAAAAAAAAAAAAAAAAAAAAAAAAAATGCCTGGAGATAAAGCACCTGGGGCTGGAGAGATGCTCGGTAGTTAGAGCTCTTGCTGCTCTTGCTGCTCTTGCAGCAGACTTGGGTTTGGTTCCCAGCATTCAGGTAGTGGTTCAGTCACCCATAACTCCAGTTCCAAAAAATCTGACTTTCTCTTCTGACCTCTGTGGGCACCAGACAAACATGGGTGCTCATGCAGACAAAAACACGCCTACATACAAAGTAAATCTTTTTTTGTTTGTTTATTTTGTTTTTCGACACAGGGTTTCTCTGTGTTGCCCTGGCTGTCCTGGAACTATGTAGACCAGGCTGACCTTGAACTCATAGAGATCCTCCTGCCTTGGCCTCCCAAGTGCTAGGATTAAAGGCATGTGCTACCACCGATCAGCCAAAGTAAATCTTTTTAAAAAGCAGTTTAGGTGGGAAAGGTTTATTTCAGCCTACAGTTCATTCCAGGTTATAGCATATCGTCATTGTAGGGAAGTCAAGGCAGGAACTTCAACAGCTAGTCCCATCATGCCCACAGTCAAGAACAGAAAAGAAATGGATGAACACATGCTCACCTGCTTACTTGTGCTCTGGTCAGTTTTTCTTTCTTTTCTTTTTTTAAAGATTTATTTATTTTGTGTGCATTGGTGCTTTGCCTGCTTATATTTGAGGGTGCCAGATCCCCTGGATCTGGAGTTATAGACATTTGTGAGCTGCCATAAGGGTGCTGGGAATTGAATCTGGGTTCTCTGAAAGAGCAGCCAGTGCATTAAAACAAAAGTTTCCCAGGACATGCACACAAGCCAACCCAATATAGGCAGTCCCTCACTTAGACTTTCTTCTCATGATTCTAGATTGTATTAATGACAAAACTATCAGGTCAAAGTTGGGCATAGAGGTGCACGCCTTTAATCCCAACACTTGGGAGGCAGAGGCAGAGGCAGGTGGAGGAGCTCTTGAGTTCAGGCCAGCCTGGTCTACACAGTGAGTTCTAGGGCATCCAGAGCTACACGGAGAGACCCTGTCTCAACAAAACCAAAACAAACAAAGAAAAAGAAACTAACTTGACTCAGACACAAACTTGGGAGGCAGAAATAGTCATCTTTCTCTGAGTTTAAGGTTAGCCTTAAACTAACGATTTCCAGAGCTACATAGTGAGGCTCTATCTCAAAACAAAACAAAACAACAAAAATCCCTAAGCATTGCAGTCCTGTGTGCTACCACCACCCGGCTACATTTAAATATATTTAGATTAACAATCACAGCATTAGGCTTCATTGTGGCATTTTCTAACAATTTGTGTATATATGTATCTATTCATGAGAGGGGGCAGCAGATAGATAGACAGACAGACAGATAGATGGTGTGTGTGTGTGTGCTTAGGCCAGAAGTTGAAATTAGGTATTTCCCTCAGTTGCTTTCCACCTTACTTTTTGAGTCAGGGTCTTTACTGAACCTGGAGCTGCTGTTTTGGCTAGTCTAGGCTGGCTGGCCAGTGAGGCCTCAGGATCTGCCCATCTCCTTTCTTCTTCGGTGCTTTAATTAAAAGTTTCTCACCACCATACTTGGTGTTTTGGGGACTGAACTCAGGTCCTTCTCCATCTTCCTAGCTCCTCCTTGCTTGTCCCCTTCAGTGCCCCTCTCCCCCATAGCCTAGCCTCCTTTTAGCTTTCTGTCACTTATAGCATGCTATTTTTAGCATATGCCTTTAATTCCCTACTTGGGAGGCTGAAGCAGGTAGCTTTCTGTGAGTTCAGGCCATAGCAAGTTCAAGGCCAATTGAGACTAGTTAATGAGATCCTAGCTCAAAAAAAAAAAAAAAAGTATTGGGTTTTCAGTTGGCTCAGTGCCTGCTGCCAAGCTTGACAACTTGAGTTTGATTCCTGGGACCCACATGGTGGAGAAGAATCAATTCCTGAAAGTTGGCCTCTAACCTCCACATATATGCTATGGCACACATACCTGTATATACATACATACATACATACATACATACATAGTGTGACAATAAAAAGATCAGTAGTAATGGAAAACAGCTTATAATGGACAGAATAGTTCCATGGACAGAATAGTTCCATCCCTACCCTTGCATGCCACTGCACTTACCTCACCCCACCCTTGCATGCCACTGTACTTACCTCATCCTGACCTCTGTGGTATTATGTCTTTAACCTTTTTTGTAAGCCCAATTACTGAAGAATTTGCTGTAGAAAGGATTCTAATTTTCAAGGATAAAAATTGTCAATTGTCAAGCTGGGCAGTGGTGGCACACGCCTTTAATCTCAGCACTCGGGAGCCAGAGCCAGGCGGATCTCTGTGAGTTCGAGGCCAACCTGGTCTACAGAGCGAGTCCCAGGAAAGGCGCAAAGCTACACAGAGAAACCCTAAATGTCACTTGTCACTCTGACCCAGTGGTAGCATAGAGAAGGTAGGTTACTAATCAAATCACAAATATGATTGCAGCTGTAGATGGTGGTTCACACTATGCCAGCAATTGGCAGGCGGGGGCAGGGTGATTGCCCTGAGTTGAGGACCAGTGTGGGCAGCTTAGTAAGTGTCAGGCTAGCCTGTTTTACAGTATACCCTTTTTCAAACAAATATTCTACACTTGGTATATAACTGTTTCTCCAATTCTAGATCAATATCTTACTAACTTTTTTTTCTTGTAGCATGGCGGACACCGACCTGTTTATGGAATGTGAGGAGGAGGAACTGGAGCCATGGCAGAAAATCAGTGATGTCATTGAGGACTCTGTAGTTGAAGATTACAATTCAGTGGATAAAACTACTCCAGGTAACTAAAGTTCTTTTGCTCTTAGGTTGTTGTTCACATTAATTATTTTGAAGTGTTAAGGATGTGTGATATAGAGAAAGAATTTAAGAATCCAGAGAGAGGGCTGGTGGTGTCGCTCCGTTATGTAGTGTTTGTCTAGGCCCTGTCTCCAGCAACACATAAGTCAGGGATGGTGGTACATACCTGTAATCCTAGCAGTGGAGGTGGAGGCAGGAGAATTACACACAAGGTCATTTTCAGCTGTACAACAGGTTTGAAACCAGCCTGAGATGCATGGGACCTTGTCTCAAAAAAAAGAAACCAGAGAAAGCCATAGTGGCTCACAGCTGTAATTCTAACTCTTAGGAGGCTTGAGACAGAGTACCTCAAGCCGGAGGTCCATAGTAAGTTCCAGGCTAACTAGAGACTGTAGAGTGAGACCCTGCTGAGAGAGAGACAGAGACAGAGAATAGGAGTACCCTAAGACTGCTTTTTTATGCATCAGCATTACCTTCTTTTCCATGCTTTAGTTTATGAGTATCTGCTTCTTTATAAAATGTGTAAACTGTTTAATTCATTTCAGAAACTGAGATTGGATTAACTTTGTCAAATGTCCTCTTACCAAACCTCCATGAACAAGGATGTAAAGTGGCATGTGTCAGAGCTGATTTGTGTCCCTAGTCACAGTGCACTTGTTGTTTTCTTGAACTTGGTTTGCTTTGTGAGTTGAGAAAAGATTCTTTGTGTCTGTCTTAGTGGCCAGTTTATCAATTAAGATTTGTTACCTTCTATTTTATCAGTGATATGGGGGTAAAATTCTAGATTGCCCTCAATTCACAAGGTAGGCATTTTCTCCTGAATTATACCAGTTTGGGGTTTTGTTTTGTTTTGTTTTGTTTTGTCTTTCCTTTCCTTGAGACCTGAAGATAGCGTTGATTTAGGCTGAAAAAGGACACAGTACAAGTTTTACAGGTGGCTTGTTCTGAAGGACTATAAATTCTAGTAGTGGTGATGGTAAATTAGGAGTCCTAAAGATACAGTCGTGTTGTAGAGAGCAAAATGGTGAAGTCCTGCTTCAGAGGTCCGTGACCCAACTTCGCTGAGATTTTTTTTTTTAACAAGTATGGGTGTTTTGCCTACATGTATGCCTGCACCACATGCATACGTGGTGTACACAGAGGTCAGAAGAATCCCCTGGCCTTGAATCCCCTGGAATGAAGTTAACAGACAGTTGTGAACTGCAATGTGGTGTCTGGGGATTGAACCTGGGTCCTCTGGAAGAGCAGCTAGTGCTCTTAACTGCTGAGTGATCTCTCTAGCCCAGTAGTGACCTAACTTAATTAACCAGGAAATGTAAGACAAAGAACGTATGATGGTCAGTTTTACTTGGCAAATTGACACAATCTAGAATTGACAGAGACTAGATCAGGTTGGCCTGCAGACATACCTGTTGAGGATTATCTTGGTTACATTAATTGAGGTCAGAAGGCCCAGCCACCCATTGTGGGTGGCATCATTCCCTAGGAAGAGGATTCTGAATTGTTGAGGAGTGGAGTAAATGAGCAGAGCACCAGCACGCATTCATTCATTTTTTGTTCTCTGCTCTTGACTCAGTATAATGATGAGCAGCAGCCTCAGTTCTTGCCACCTTAAGTTTCCTTCAGTGATGGACTGTAATCTGAAATTGTGAGTCATATAAACCCATTCTCCCTTCTGTTGCTTTTGTCAGGGTATTTTATCACAGTAGTAGGAGAAGACATGAAGACCAAAGAGATTGTGTCTAAATGGTAGGCTGAGAGGCATTTAGGATGAAAAATCCTATCAGTTGGAATTTTGAATGAAGTAGGAAACTTTCTGACTGTTGAAACAAGGTAAAGAGAGAAGAGTAGAAGCAGAATCCTTTAGTGTCTTCTGTCCCTGTCTCCAAGTGACTATGCCTTCCCTTCCCCACAGTTTCTGTGAGCCAGCAGCCAGTCTCAGCTCCAGTGCCCATTGCTGCCCATGCGTCTGTTGCTGGGCACCTCTCTACATCCACTACTGTTAGTAGCAGTGGGGCACAGAACAGCGACAGTACAAAGAAGACTCTTGTCACACTAATTGCCAACAACAATGGTAAGTGGGATTATTGGGAAAGTGTTCTGGGATAGAGGCATGAGAGAATTAAAAAGACCTCCCTCGCTGTCCCTGGTGGTCCCGTGGCTGTGCTAGCTGGAGAAGTCTTTAGGAACTGTTCTTTGGTGTGGAAGGAATGCTGTAGGTGCTGTGTTCCTTCAGCCAGTGCTGGGTTGATGCTATGGCTTGAGTCAGGTCAGCGGATTCTTGCTTGATAATTTTTGGAGTAGAACAGATGAACTTGACATTGTAGAGATGAACTCGACTGTTGTCGGTGGTTTTGTTTACCCACTCATACACACACTTTAGATCAGAGAGTCCTGTTCATTTGGTTAGGAGTTTTCCCAGGGCAGCTTCATGTTCTCTGTTTTCTCTGGGAGGTTTCTTTGATGTTGGCTCCTTGGTATTAAAGAGAAGAGTTGCTTTCTGCTAGGATGAAATGGTGAAGGAATACCATTTTCAGGATGTTTTATTGATCTAAACTAACTAAGTTTAGTTAGTTCGTTTTTTGTTTTGTTTTTTTGAAACAGGGTCTCATTTAGCCCAGGCTGGCCAATAACTCACTTTTTAAAAAGAAAATATATACATTATGTGTATGGGTGTTTTGCATGCATGTATGTCTGTGTGCCACTTGCATGACTGATGCCGTCTGAGGGTGTTGGGGCCCCTGGAACTGGAATTATAGATGGTTGTGAACTGCCATGTGGGTGCTAGGAATTGAACCTGGTTTCTCTATAAGAACAAAACGTGCTCTTTTAACTACTGAGACATCTCTCCATCCCTAACCTTGAACTCTTGATTCTCCTGCCTCTACCTGTGCCAATACCCAACTTGTATTTCATTATTGGTGACTTTCTACATACTGAATATGGTGATATATTGTGTTCCCCAATATATTGTGCATCCTAATAAACTTATCTGGGGTCAGAGGACAGAACAGCCACTAGGTAGACATAGAGGCCAGAGAATGGTGGCACACACGCCTTTAATCCTATCACTTGGGAGGCAGAGATCCATTTGAATCTCTGTAATTCAAAGCTACACTGGAAACAGCCAGGCATGGTGACTCACACCTTTAATCCCAGGAAGTGATGGCAGAAAGCAGAAAGGCATATAAAGTGTGAAAACCAGGAACTAGAGCCTGGTTAAGCTTTTAGGCCTTTGAGCAGCAATTTGGCTGAGATCCATTTGGATGAGGACTCAAAAAGGCTTCCAGTCTGAGGAAACAGGATCAACTGAGGAATTGGCAAGGTCAGGTGGCTGTGTTCTGCTTCTCTGGTCTTCCAGTGTTGACCCCAGTACCTGGCTCCAGGTTTGTTTTTATTAATAAGACTCTTCTAATAATTTGTGCTACAACTGAAGATGATTCCTGACAGTTTCCATTTTAGGATTCATAGTGATATATGCTTTCATGGGCTATTGTACTGCTAAATAAGAACTCTATTTATTTATTTGTTTGTTTGTTTGTTTGTTCATTTATTTGTTCATTTATTTATTTTGAGGAAGGGTCTCTATATAGGATTCATAGCAATATATGCTTTCATGGACTCATTGTACTGCTAAAAGAATGTTATTTATAAGGCAGGGTCTTTATAGCTCTAGATGGCCTGGAACTTGGTATGTAGACCAGATTGATCTCAAACCTGCAGAGATGCACCTGCCTTTGCCTCCTGAGTGCTGGGAATAAAAGGCTGTGCTTCATGTTTTTTGATTTTTTTTTTTTCCGTGTGTGTGTGTGTGTGTGTGTGTGTGTGTGTGTGTGTGTGTGTGTGTTTTATTAGGAACTGAACATGGTCACACACAACATGCGCGCGCGCGCGGCACACACACACACACACACACACACACACACACACACACACGGGATTGAATAAAAGCTTCATACTAAGGTAAACACTCTACCACTGAGCTATATTCCCATCTCCCAGCCCCCTTTTAAGTGTTTATTTTGGGGTAGAGTTTAGCTAAACTACCCAGGCTGTCATAAACTTGGTTCCTTCTGCTTTGTCTGCCTATGTAGTCATTTTATTTCCTTTAGAAATAAATTGTATTGCTGTAAAAATAATATGTGGGGCTGGAGATGTAGCTCAGCTAGAATGAGTTTGTAGTATGACAAAGCCCTGAGTTAGGTCCCCAGCACCACATAAACTGGATGTGGTAGCACACCTCTGTAGTCACAGCACTCCACAGGTTGGCAGGAACGCCCAAAGTTAAAGGTCATCATTGGTTACATCATTGAATTTGAAGCTAGCCTAGGCTTCTTGGGACCCTGTCATAGGAAAGAAAGAGGCAGGGGCTTGGGAAATGGCTCATTCATTACAGTGCTTGCCACAGAAGCACAAGGACTTGAGTTAGGTTCCCAGGAACCATGTAAAAGTCCTGGGTATCAAGAAGATGAAAAGAGGTAGATCTTGGCTCACTGTCCAGCCTAGCCTCTCATCCAGCTCCAGGCCAGTGAAAGACCTTGTCTTAAAACAAAGCCAGGGGGCTAGAGAGATGGCTCAGAGGTTAAGAGCACTGACTGCTCTTCCAGAAGCCCTGAGTTCAATTCTCAGCAACCACGTGGTAGCTCACAACCATCTGTAATGAGATCTGGTGTCCTCTTCTGTCATTCACCAAACATGCAGGCAGAACACTGTGTACACAATCAATCAATAAATAAGTAAGTAAGTAAGTAAATAAATAAATAAATAACTCTTTTTAAAAAAAAAAAAAAAAAGCCAAAACCCAAACAAGGCAAGCAGCACCTGAGGCTAGCCACTGTCCCGCACATGCACATGCACACACAAAATAAAAATAAGTGATTGTAGAAAATGTTAGAACAGGGCAAGATGTGGCAGTACATGCCGGTGATCATAGTACTCAGGATTGTGAGTTCAAGGCCAGTCTGTTAAATAACAAGATCTTGTCTTAAAGAAAAATAGAGTAGGAAAGAAGAGAAAATCTAGGTAACAAAGTCAAAAGGGAGAAACAAAATCACTTGGAAATGATTATTTGTAATTCTTCATTTATGCAAGTAGTTACATCTTTTTTGTTTGTTTGTTTGTTTTTAGACAGGGTTTCTTTGTGTAGTTTTGGTGCCTGTCTTGGATCTCGCTCTATAGAACAGGCTGGCCTCGAACTCACAGATCAGCTTGGCTCTGCCTCCCGAGTGCATTGTGCCACCGCTGCCCAGCACAAGTAGTTACTTCTATACACTTTTGTATGCTATGTGTAATGATGTGTTTTTTTACAAAAATAGAATCATACAGACTACATTTTCCCTGATTTTTTCTTGTAGTATGTAGTGGCTATTTTACATTTTAATACTTATAACTTTGTTTTATTGTTGTTTTTGATAGGGTCTTACCATGTAACTCTGGCTAGGAACTCACTCTATAGACTAGACTGGTCTGGAACTCACAGATCTCTCTGCCTCTGCCTCTGCCTCTGCCTCCCAGGTACTCCTTACTCCTGATGCTTGGATTGCAGGCATGTAACACAAGCCTGACTTGAGTATCACTGGCATTTGAACCAGAGGCCTCATGCATGCTGGGCAGGCACTCTGCCAACTGAGCTACATCTCCAGCCCTTTCTAACATTCTGGGTTTTTGTTTTGTTTTGTTTTTGTTTTTGTTTTTTTGTTTTTCGAGACAGGGTTTCTCTGTGTAGCTTTGCGCCTTTCCTGGATGTCACTCTGTAGACCAGGTTGGCCTCAAACTCACAGAGATCCACCTGGCTCTGCCTCCCGAGTGCTGGGATTAAAGGCGTGTGCCATCACCACTGCCTGGCCTAACATTCTGTTTTGGTTTTGTTTTTTTTTGAGACAGGGTTTCTCTGTATAGCCCTGGCTGTCCTGGAACTCACTATATAGACCAGGCTGGTCTTGAATTCAGTTATCTACCTGCCTCTGCCTTCCAAGCATTGGGGTTAAAGGCGTGTGCCACCACCACCCAGCTTACTCAATCCCTTTCTAAAATTTTTGATGACTATATTTTCCATTATTTGACTAATGTGTTAACAATAGAGTATAAAAGGTACACTGAGTCAGGCGGTGGTGGCACATGCCTTTAATCCCAGCACTCGGGAGGCAGAGCCAGGTGGATTTCTGTGAGTTTGAGGCTAGCCTGGTCTACAGATCGAGATCCAGGACAGGCACCAAAAAAACACAGAGAAACCCTGTCTCGAAAAACAAAACAAAACAACAACAACAAAAAAACAAAAACAAAAAAGGCACATTGACATTTCACCTCTAAAGAGCTGCAGTGAGCACTGAATAAAATTTGTGCAGATATTACCTGTAATCCCAGCACTTAGGAGGCTGAAGCAGGAGTGTTGGCTGGGTTTGAGGCCAGCCTGGGCTATAACAAGGCTATCTCAGATAACACCTCCTCTAACAAGGCCACACGACCCAATCCTTCTCCAGCTGGCCCAAGCAGTCAAACGTGAACTTATAGGGGCCATTCTCACCCAGACCACCACAGTTGGTATTTCCTATAGAAGAATGTTTTTAAACATTCTCATCATTCTTTATTGTTGCAGTTATCAACTTTATAAACCATCACCTGAAATTTTAAGAAGTGAGTTTACTAGACACATATCAGTAAACACTCAAAATACTCAGTAACACAGCAATATTCTACTATCATACCAATTTACTTTACAGTTATTTAATAGGCATTATTCCTAACAT